>NC_052477.1:12419828-12436986 GCF_009730915.1 Dioscorea cayenensis subsp. rotundata | reverse complement strand
GTTAATTTCTCCTTCAATAGGTCGCATCCCTGAACTTGTATAACTCATCATCTTAGTTGAATAACCCCCACTATTTTGAGTTCTCAAAATCTTCACGAGCTTTTGTGTGAAATCTAAAACCATTAACAATGTATCCAGTATCTCCTTGCCGTATCCATTGGACCATGGGCAAGTAGTCTAAGTTCATCGTAGTGTATTCCTTGTTGTCTAATTAGCAACCTATGTAATATCATACATAACTAATTAAATAATGCTATAACTTAAAACATATATAATCCAAACATGAAGTTACACTTACTATGATCATGAAACCAACCATGAAATGTTTCACTTTGCAACTTTTGTATCTCATAAGGCTAAAACGTGGGAGCCGACACGCCTTTTAATAAATTGCTCATGCTTCCTAAATACAAAATTAAATATACTAAATAAAAGAATTTCAACTAATATAATTTAACACGCATAAAAATTTATATAATGAATTAATTCATCTGAAAAATGTAGAAACTACATCGAATTGAACAACACATACGATGTGCTTGCACCAAAGTTTGGTTGTCAAGTGTAATATGTGAGACTTGCTTTGTTAATACTAAAGCCTTTATTTTTTTCCTTCCCAACGGTCTTCCAACATTTGCAAAATGGATATTTCAATGGCAACATTTCGATCTTCTTCATTTCTAGTTGATTGATTGAAGCTAGTTTCAGTCCCCACTAGATATCGTGGAAGCAAAAGTTGCATTTATCTATTAGCTAAACAGCCTTCCTCGCAATCGAACCTCTGGACTCAGCTCTATTACGATCACATACTGTCTTAAGCGTAAGAAGAAACCTAGTCAAATATAAAATCAAATATAAATATAAGGTACTAAATATAAAACTGGAGTTTAGTTATTTAAAAATAAATATTTAGAATGCAAACATATACTCCTCAACAGGATACATCCACCGATATATGACTGGACCAGCAAGTCTTGCTTCATTTGCTAAATGAATAACCAAATGTATCGTTATGGTAAAAAGGACGGAGGAAAATTTTCCATTTCACATAATGTTGAAGCAGACTCAATACTCACAGCAAATCAAAGTCACTTTCCTTTGCAAGAACCTTAGAGCAAAAGGCTCTTATCGACAAGTCAATTAGGACCCAGCACACCTCAGGTAAAGAACATCGTGATTGCTATGGGAAGAAATTCTTGCATTAATAAATGACAATCATAGCTTTTCGGGCATGAGCTTCCGCTGTTTAAGCTGCACGGCCAACGTGAGATATTAGAAGAATATTCCATCCCGAGTCTTCATTTCTTGAGAATCCAGTATCTTCCAAAACTCATCCGACAGAAGCTTTCTGGGTGTAAATATTGAAGATTAGTGTCAGCACGAGTTTTGGGGACCTGAAGAACACTGCCCTGAGACCCATTTCAACAAGATCAAGTCCTGACTTGATAAGTGTCCTTTGATTTCCCACTCTTGTCCAATCAATCGTGCCAAAGATAAAGATTAGTCACATACATCTATGTGCATGACAATCAAGATTATGATGACAAAGAATAGAAGATGTTTCCAATAAGCGCAATGTGAGACGCTCTTCTTTTTCCATGGGTCCATCTTTGCTACTTCATTCATCTTCCACTTGTCTCAACACACTTTCAATGCCGGATGATGGTGATGGAGCATTTCTCAAAATTCTCGTGTCCGTACCAAAAGAAAGTTTATCATTACGAAACTATGCAGGTGCTCAACCATCTATCTATGGCCGCTCATGTAACACAATGCTTTCTAGCTATGTTTTCAACCACTTAGAATTGGTATCATATCCACAACAGGGACATGCATAATCTCCTTTAGTACCCATCCGAATAAATTGGCATATATGAGAAAGTCGTGGTGTCCAAATAATTACTACGTATTAGAAAAGTTTGATTTGTGTGTGCATCAAAGTCTACATACCAACTTCCCAAAGCACTTGAATTTTTTAATCAGTTAGTTACGTAAGTATACATCTATATTGTTTCCGTGTCTTTTGGAGCAGTGAATAGCAAGGAAAGAATAAAGTTTGACTACTTTATACACATCCATAAAAGTAAATTATAAGGTATCAAGATATGATCAAGCAATCGTGGAACAATAGTCATAGTTTTGAATGGTTTGAGCCATGCTTTTAATCCTAACTGAACATTGAGATTGTGAGGAGAATAAGATATTGATAGTCTATCTTCAAGCTAGAATCTGAGGGATGTCTTTGCCATCCATCTTTGCTAAAGTTCATGTTCATAGCGGTCATTAGAGAAGAGCTTTTGAAGACATAAAACATTTGGCAATCTTGGAATAAGAGGAACCATCTATTTTTGGCGAATTTTCTTTTTTCTTTTGTGAAAGCATCTTCTAATCACTTTTTCCATCATTCAAGCTTCTTTCCATCTTGAAGCTCCACATTTTGTGCATTTGTCTTCATTTGCATTCTCCTTCCAAAATAGTATGCAATCATTGGGACAAGTATGAATTTTTCATAACCTAAACCTAATGTAAATCATCTTTTTCATTTTTACTACTACCTTTAGTAATGTAATACCTTCTAGTAGAACAAGTTTCAAAGTAGCTCTAGTAATGATTGAAAGGATTTGTTGGTCCACCCATTAAAACATATAATGTGGAGAAATAGATAGCAAAAGAAATTTTGGAAATTCTTTAAACCTATATATATTCCACCTCGGCATCTTGCTAAGCTATAAAATTGTCACTACAATATGTGGAGGAATAATGTTGCCCTGTGTGATCTTTTTGATTGCATATTATGGACATCAGATTCATATCTTTCGGTCATCATACAGTGCAATAACTCATGAATATCATTGTCAAACACTATTTCTTTTCATTACTTATAACATTAGAAGTAGCTACCTGTGGTTTCCCCATGAAAATCCATCAACATATCCTTTAAGAAAGCCATCACAAATAATGCGATCAAATGCTTCTATTCTGGACACCCTATATGTGTTCACACATTTACACAAGGACACCAAATTGTTACTTCATTTCAAATAATTTGCAAAGGCAAAATCTAAGAAATTGGTGACCCCATTTATATACTCTTCACTTGCTCTTGATGTAAGGTTTATCCACGTTATCCATAGGTTGCTAATAAATCAATTGGAAAATATGTTTATCTTGTGAAACGTAAAAATAATAAAATAAAGAATGATTTATAATATTAGTGTTTACATATATTTTATTTCTATATCCCAATACTTATTAGTAAAACTATTATTAAAGTAATGTTATAATAGGAAAAATTTATTGTTAAATAGTTTACTAATAATGTCCACATAGATGGCAGTCTCAGCTAAGGATTCCTTTGTTTAGAATATGTTAATTAAACTTCCCATACACTAACCAATCTCTGCATGATTTTATTAAAGATGACATAAGCCAAGGAAATTGACTAGTGAGCATGCATTTTGATCTTGTTTGCAACTCCTAAACTTAATTAGATGTGTCATTTTTATAAAAAGTAGCAATACATCGATTAGCAGTTTTACCTCCAAATAGTTTCTGCGTAGGAAATAGTTGATTTCAAGTGCTTGACCCACCAAACACGCCTTCTGTGGCATACAATACAAGATCCCTGCAAATATTCCACAAAACACACAATCGTATATTTATTAATGTGAGAGAAAATAAAAGTGTATGCATCGTTTACCTATTAGAGTTTTCGCGGGGTTTGTGATTTGCTACCCATAGTTTCAGGGATGATTCTGGCTGATAGTACTGAAACATTATAAATATTCTTTGGTTAGGCATTTCTAACTTTCAAAGCATGCAAAATGTAGATGTCTGAGTCACAACATGGTATTGCTTTAAAACTAGAAAGAGTAATATAGATTCATTAGATATATTTATTTTAAAGGAGTTTCTCACGTTGCATGTATGAACTTGTAAAATTTGAACTCAGATAAATAGTTATGCATGTGATTGTTGTCTATTGTCTCTACTAAGTATTAATATAAACTTAAATGACTGACAAAAGTATATATAAAAAAAAATGTCTGGAAAAATACAACATGGTATTTTTTTTTTTTGTTATGTAGTTTGCATGCAAGGGCAGGGGAACAATTTCTGATGGTCGCCAGTGTAATCATTCAAAATGATAGCCCCAAACATGCAATATTAATATGTATATATATATATATACACACACTCCCAGGCCACATCAATCAAATGCCAACCACCCAAATACAAAGAAGCACACATTAATATCTTGGAAATAGATGAGTGGTAATTAATTACCATGACTGTGAGAGCTCTCTCTTAGTTGTCATACATATACATGATATATATATATATATATATATATATCATGTATATGTTATAAAACTAAATAATAAAATAATAATGTGACAAGAAATCAAAGAAATGTACTATGTTATAAAATTAAATAATAAAATATTTATTATTACATGTGTCTATTTATTTATTTATTTATTTTCTATATGTATATAATGTACAATGAAACCAACATTTACTTTAATAAATCTTAATGACGAAAGGCATCAATATTTCTAGACATAGACTTATTAAGTCCGGGTGATGACGTGGCCAAGGCACTACTCATGGACAAGGTTTTAGGTGAAGTAGAATGGGAACGATAGAGTTCACTTGCAAATTGTGTTACATGCATCTTATACAAAAAGTTTGGATGTCCCATATAATGTCTTTGCTATATCTCGCAGGGGGAAGGTTCAAGACGGGTGAAAATTCAAGCTGATCTTGGTATCTAATAAAGTTTGACAAATTTTCAATCAAACCCTCGAAAACTCTCACAATACAACAATTTAAGCACGATTGCCATCAACTAGAGAGCACAAAGAAAAATGACATCTCCGTCGAGATCCCGGGTAGCATATATTTCCTTGTCATAAGTATCTATCATTTATTCCCTTGTCATAAGTAGGCAATACGCCCCGCATAACACCAAAGATTGATGGGTGTTTTTAAAAACATGCATGATCGAGAAGCAACTAAGAGACATACAATAAAATTATAGTTCAGCGGCTATGAAGAGCTATGTTTGAAGTAGCTGAAATTATAGCTTTAGAAAGAGCAATGCATAACAAAGAAATGCAAGAGAATGCATCAAACTTGATCAAATTTAATGTCAAGATCATTGTGGTCATTGGGTCTCCTAGCAGCATCACCAACATAAAAGGATCTGCAGAATACGAAAGTCCATTAGAAAAAGACGTCTGACAACAAATTGTCAATTCAACTAAAAATACAAATAAGTGGTAGGTCAAAGGCCTAAAAACATTTCAAAGATGAACTTTCATTATTATAAATTGTATTGTTGTTCCTTTTCCAATCACCGTATGAAACCAAATAAATATATAACTATAAGTATTAATTTATTAGAGCCATGAGACTGAAGAGTTTCTTCCTTAGCTTCTTTTCATTTCAAGAAAAGCAACCATGAAAAAGCCGATGTACATGAGTTTCAGTGAACCAAATCAAGAAGGAAACAAGAAGAACCCACATAACTTCTTTTGGGGAAAAACTCGAACACACTAGATTGTCCTGAGATGGATTTAATTAGTATATTCAATGCCTTTTAAACTCCATACTTGTAGAGGCCCTGTGACAAATGTAAGAAAAATCTTGGCATTCTGATATCTTAGCATGATATCATGTATAATATTTTTTTCAGTCCAACTCTCTTTGTACTAAATCTATTTGACTCAATGACATTCACTACTCACGAAAAAATGGAGAACAGTAGATCTTCCTGAGATAGTTTTAGTTAGAACTTTGGGTACTCTTTATGACAAATGTAGTAATATTGTTTTGCTCAGATAACAATTATTATTATTATTATTATTATTATTATTATTATTATTATTATTATTATTATTATTATTATTTTAAACCAATTCAGATGGCTTTCATTAGAATTTTGGATACTTTAAGCTTGAAATCATCTTGTAGATACCCTTCTAACAAATAAAACAAATCTATGCATATACACTATTAATCTCTTGTAAGTTGATAATTTTTTTTTTAGTCCAACTCTTCTTTTAGTTCTTACTTGTTACCATATGTAAATCTTAAATGTAGTAATGTTGTTCAGGAACAATGACTAAACCAAGGATATCATTAATGAGGCTCTAATTATAAAAAAATATTATCGGAAACAATAGGTTGAAATGAAAAAGCAAAGACAAGCAATGTAACCCTATATTTGGATGTAAGAAATCCATTCTGTAATAGCGCATAGTAAGCATCAAGCTGATAATGATGATGATAAGCTGATAAAGGAGAATAGTTAGCTCGCGAACATGATTGTTCTAATAGAATCATTAGAGGTGCCGGACATGATTCACACATTTAATTAAACTTCTTCACATTTTGGCCATTTTTAATATTGCTTGCGTAATCTCTCACTTGATGTTATAATTATGTGTAAGCTAGCATGCAGCTTAATGAATTCTATTCAATATATAATAGTTCATGGCCCCTCTTACTCTTAGCCATGAATTCTTCTAGTGCCAAGAGATGTACGCAAATTAAGGCATATCTATCAACTACTGATCATGGTCATGTATGCTAAAAGTTTGGTTCTCTAGCTCTGCGGTGTGTCTCTGGTCAAGTGGGCTGTGGATCCCATGGAATCCTTCTCTCACGGGCTCAATAAGACATCTTGCTGGCTTATTTTTGGGAGTGGGCAGTTGAATCCCGCATGCTTGTCCTACTGGCTACAGCCCACAGCTTGTCATGGACATACAAAGTTTCAATTTTGTTATTGCATAATCTAAAGATCAGGTGTTCAGAGAATCTCTGAATTGATTATCCACGTGAAAGAATATAAAGGGCAATGAGTGAGATATTGCTTCTCTACTGTTTTTTTAAATAATATAAAATCTGTATGCTATACTGAAATATTGGAATTAATAGTATGTTAGCGTATTATTTTCATTGAATGTCCCCAGTTTCATTAACTTTCCTTACCATCTATCTGTACAACGTTCAATTGTCACATCAAGGTTCGCTGGTTTCATACCAACAATCTTGTAGGAAGTTCATGCTTTGCGGTAGTGTGGCATTACCTCACTGTTCATGGCACCAAACCCATGCTGATATGTATAAATATTTTGCTTCATTCCCGGTATAAATTAATTAATATATAAAGGCAGATTGAAAGTTCATTTAGATTCAGAATATATAGGGGGAAAAGAGTATCGCTAGTCGGGCACACTGTACCATGTGGACATTTATCTATATATATATATATATAAACTAGGGTCGGGAGGTCATGAGAAAGGCTACATCGCATCTACGTAAAAAGAATTAATTAGAAAGTCCGGTCTCGAATCGTCTCGATGCTTGTTCAAGGTTTTCACAATCATATGGAGTTCGTAATATAACCGAGATACTTTGGGATCATTCCAAAATAGTTGAACTATTGATGCATTCGCTGATTTTCTCTTCAATATAAACTTGTTGACCAAGTGGAATTAAATTTGATTTTTATAAATATCCCAGGAAAGTTGCATGATTTTATTGATTCCACATGATGTGATCTTTTGAATGTGCGTTGTTTAAAGACCTAATCAAAGTTTAATAAATTGTCCGGAGAAAGTGTGTTTCACTCACTTAACTAGGAATCCTTGCTCGTACACATGCATACATACACACATATGAACCAATATAAATGTGTCGCCTTAACCAAAATATCTAAGCTTTTGATACTCTAAAAATAATCGAATAATTATGCGTAAAAAAATTGGTTTCAATCCCTCAACTTGCAATCCTCATCGCTCTCGCAATGAAAAGAAACACAAATTTTTGTCCGACCACAAACATATATAACGTGCATATGAGTATCTAAAAGATGATAATGGATACAAGAATTTTAGGACATTGATCCAGTAGAACGAAGAAGCTTATGATCGCAAGTTATTAGTTTGACATTTAAGTATAATCCTATTATCATATATATATATATATATATATATATATATATATATATATATATATATATATATATATATTGGAACAAATTTAATGCAAACCTAAAATTGAATCACGATTTAACAACTCTTTACCAAATAAAGATTGAGCATTCAATTTCAAACACTTCAGATCTCGTGTTATGCATTATACAACAAAAAGTCGTAATATTTTGCGGAAAAACCCTAAGGTATAGAATCAAGTCTTGAGAAGAAATACCAATCAGAGAATCCATCATAATCAATTCAAATCGACAAATAGTCACATAAAAAAACAATGAGAAAAGGTGTTATCAATATTTTTCTTAATTCAATACTTAACTTAATTGCCATGGCTGAGTACCAACTGATGAATAAAAAAGAAAGGTCTCCGTATTTAAACAATTGATAACCAACGGTTGAATTTTTGTCAAGATCTAAATGAATACGAGCGAACCACAAATAGTTGGGACTATCGGCTTTCTTGATGTCAAGCAAGAAGTTTTATTTCCCACACTAAGACACACTCGAAGATACTTTTTATTTCTAGCTAAGGTTTAAAAATAAAAATATCACAACAAGAACATTAAACGATCCCACGAGATACAACCAACTTACCAAAAAACAAAACCTCAAAATACAACATAAGTCTCAAGAAGTGGATGAGTACCTGCCAGCCAGAAAGTTTAGCGTTTCTAGGGTTCTTGCAAGGATCGGTGAAGCAAAAGCTGCTGTTTTTCTTAGAGAGAAAGAGAGAAAGAGAGAAACGATGGACGCCGGATCGAAAGACTGGTAATAATCCTTCTTTTTCCTTTTTCTTTTTTTGGTTTGGAACAAAAAAAAAGGAAAATGGTGATCTATAGATCACAGGCATCAACAAAGAATCAAATGGTTGTGATTCAAACTAGAATTTTATTTATGTTTTAATATTACTCTAAATGAATTCATCGCCGAGGAGATCTTCGTGCGCGGCAAGGATTTGGGATTTGATTCCGTTGCGGTGGTGCCGTGGGTCGTTATCACCTTTACTTTATTTCATTTTTTTTTAAAATTTCCCCATTTATTTATTCAGTTATTCCTAAATTAATGAAATAAATTTTAAAAAACCAGCAATTTCTTCATTGATTTTCATATTTTAAAAATAAATAAATAAATCAGGTGAAGTATTACTACTCTAAAAGGAACGAGACGACGGTGGCGAGCCGACAAGCACTGGCGAATTCCATTTCTGGCCATGCACTTGCATGCAAAAGTACAAATTCTTTTTTTGTTTGTTTGTGTTTTTTTAAATATTTATATATTCCTACAATGCCCTTGAATGGCAATAAAACAGTGAAGGGGTATTATGGGAAGGAAGTGGTGAAATTAATTTCAGGTATGTTCGAGGTTGAAGGTTTCTATGAGATTGACCATGCTGGGCTTCCACCAAAGTCTCTCCCATTCTTCTCAATGAGAAGGGATGAAGATGGGTTTGTTGATGTTTTAATAACTTTTGTTTTTGTTATATAATAAAATTTATGAAAAAATATTTATTATTTATATTTTATAAAGTTTTAAGTTTTTATAAAGCTCTCTTATTCATTAAGTATTAATTATTTAAATTTAAATATTATAAAATTAACAATACACCAATTCAATTTAACATGAAGATTATTTTTTTTATTTTTGTATGAAATACTTACAATTTCATTAATTTATATAATGAACATTATTTGTTATTATACAAGAGCAAGTAAAACAATTATTCATTAAATATTTATTAATTAAGTTTAAATATTAAACAACTATCAATAAACCAATTTAATTTAGCATAAAAATTAATTTTATATTTTAACATTATCTTTTTAATAATATGCTTTTTCTATATATATATATATATATATATATATATATATATATATATATATATATATATATATATATATATAATATCATAATCCAATGTTAAAAAGTAATTTTTAAAAAAATAAATAAAAATCAAATATTTATTTACCAAAAAAATAAAAATATTTTTTAGTAGCTGCAGTAATGAATGCTAATATTTTTAAATATTTATTTCAATAATTATTTATATTAGTCAAATAAAAAATATATATCAAATTAATTTATATAAAATAATAAGATAATTAATTTTCATAAATTTGTAAATTAATTAATTAATTTATATATCCAATCGATATTCATTAGATTGTTATTTTTTTACTGAATGTGCTTATAATTTATAGAGTAAATTATCATGACATTATTTTTTTATATTTGTTTTATAATGATTAATAATTTAATTATTATTCTCAATATAAATCTCAAATTTAATTCGATAATATTATTATTATTATTAAAGCCATGCTCTACTAAACATAAATATAAAAATTAAATAAAAATTCAAAACATATAGTTCTACCAACGTAATGATTTCAGTCACTAAAATGTCCGATCTATTCTAACACTTTTTAAAGATTCATTGGTATAAATAATATATACTACTACATTTAACTATCACTATAGATAAGTATAAGTATAGAGTAGTAGTTATACCAACTGGAACAATATCTGTAAAGAAATGTCATATTTATTCGACAAATTGAATGTTCCGTTGGTATAGATAATCTATAAACTACAAATTTGATTATACTATAGATAAAAAGTCTACCTATACCAATGATTAAAAATCCATCGAGAAATATCTTATATATAGTGACAGCTTTTAAAGTATCGTCAGTAAAAACCAGTCTATAGCTACGGAATTTAACTGTTACTATTGAAAAGCGTCAGTATATGGCAATTTTTTTGTAGTTGCCTCCATTAGCGACACTAGGGATAAATTGGTTAAAGTTGTAGTTATCTTATTTGAATTTGAATAAGTTAAATTCAAGTTTTAATTAAAATGATCTTTTATCAGCCTACAAATACACCTTAGTATTTGTGTGTGAGAATGTGGCAGCGACATGGGGTGCTAAGATAGTAGATGATGTGTTAGTGTGTGAGTGTGATGATGTGTTCACCAACCTAGCAGCGTGGGAAATTTATCTTACAAAATACAAACTAATAATCTTGTGCCATTAATAAAATTATTGATCATCTTTGCCACACGTTAACAAACCTAAAACAAATCCAAAGCTTTCAAAGCTTTCAAGGAAGAAGTATGAGCTTCTTTGTCATTTAAAATTCAAAACAAACCACAGACATAATGAAAAAGCAAGAACACCCGTGACCATCCATCATAACACCGCATGCTCTGACATAATAATAATAATACAGTAACTTACACCCGTGATCATCATCGTCACACCACATGCGCTCAAATCTAAGGCTTGGCACCAAAATAAAAGTTTGCACAAGTGGTCTGTCGAAACAGCAGGGAAGAGCTAAACCGAAGAACAGAAGTAGCCAAATCAAACTCCAAGAAAGTTATTCTCCAGTTGATGCCCACCGATCACAATCGAAGTACGAGGACTCAATCCTCCATCAACCAAACCCAAGCAAACCACTCCTTTCTCCTTCACCTCCACCATTGAGTTAGCTCCGAACACCCTCCAATAAACATCCTCACTGCCAAAAACCAGGTCAATAATTGGCACGTCAGGCCCAACCCTGGTGCTCTTTATACTCTCAGAGCTAAAACAAGCCTTGAACGGTTTCACTGGTGCCACACTCTTCATCTTCTTAGCTTCAGCTGCCTTGATGAATACCCTGGTTACTGACTTATAGATGCTTGTCTCCACGCTAGTGAATGGTGTCACCGTGCTTATCTTTGTTCCCCCAACTCCTTCATCATCTATTTCCAGCAGTGTTGTGTTTATCTTCACTGCTTTGCCGTCAATCTTTATTGAGCTAACTCCAATGAAATACTCAGACGATGTTTCTCCTTCGAAGGAGACTCCTCCAGTGCTCACAGGGTTAATTATTAGTGGTGTTCTCATAAGAGAGCTGGAAACATCAATACCAGGGGCTAGCTTGTAATTGCCTCCATTACCAACAAAGACGAAACCATTAGAGGATGGAGATGAAGAAAGACACAATGCGAACTGTGGATGAATGTTGAAAACTGATGACAACTGAGTTGGGATGCCGATCTTGGTCCGGCCAAAGCCAACAGCACCATCAACACCACTGGCCAAACCTTCCATCAAATTATTTCCTCCACAGGAGAAAAGAAAGTGAGGAACTGTAGCAAAGTTGCCGTGAATTGACCTAAAGAGAACGACATCATCAATGACATCGCCAGTGGTACTGAGATTGATGATGGAGTTCTCTGGGAAGAGACCACAAGTGTTGTTATTGCAGTTGGGGCCGGGAGAGCCATTGCAGGTGTTGCAGGTCATGGACTCGGCGAGGGCACACTCTTTGGAGTTGCACTGCGCCGGACGGTAAGATGATGAGATGTAGTGATTGTCACAGTTTACCCACATGAAGCCGCTTCCAATGTCGACGAGGAGCTTGACGGGGACGAGAGGAGTTCTTTGGTAAATGCCAGTGATGTATTGGAGGGTGGTGGGATCTTTTCTGACAGGGAAAACCAGGGTTTCATGGCTTTGAGTGGAGAGGGAGATGAAGAGAAAGAGTAAAGTGGAGAGTAGTAGTTCATGGTAGTGTTGAGAAGCCATTGAGTTGATGATCGATGTTGATGATGTTGGGCTGGATTTTATTGGCTTCATGAATTCATGCATGTGATTTTTATTTATTGATATTTTAAAATGGATAATATAAACTATTCATTTGCTAGCTGTTGTTGCAGAATCACACTGTTGTAGAATGGTTGTATGTTCTTGACCTTGGCTGGAAAGTGGAAATGAGTGTCGAAAATGTGAAATATTTGGAACATGGGTTTTGCAATGAATTGAAATAAGTTGAACAATCTTTGTTTTTCTCAAGTGGGGTTTATTAAATCGTCTTTTAATCGTTAAATATTGCAAAGAGAATGAACATATGTATATTACTCTGGCTTATCACAGATTCACAGCCGTGCGGTTTTGAACCCGTTTATTCCCACTCGAGTAAAAGTGAAATCATTGCGCTTTGCAGTTGTTTTCAACCATATCTACTATTCAAACTATTTTCCAATAAATCTACATATTTTTTTAAAAAATACCATTATTTAAGTTACTCAACCTTTGCATATTACAAAATTCCATAAAAATATATGTTTTAATTATTTTTAATTCCCAATATATAATGCCACATAACTAAAAATATATAATGCGTGGAAGTTGTAGTGTAATTCCATTCCATGCATGGGTCATGCCTAAAATATGACAAATTTTGTTCAAATGACAAATATGACAAATACGGTCCATGCCAATGATGCAATGCTCATAGTGTTACCGTGAATTGACCTAAAGAGAACGACATCATCAATGACATCGGCAGTGGTACTGAGATTGATAATGGAGTTCTCTGGGAAGAGACCACAAGTGTTGATAATGGAGTTCATGGTAGTGTTGAGAAGCCATTGAGTTGATGTTGGGCTGCATTACAAGAAAGTTACAATTTAAAAACAGAATATTAGAAACGGAATTTATTATGTTTGAATTTACAATGACATTAGAATCTGAATAACAATCGCTTTTAAATATGATTTTAATAATAACGGTTTACTAAACCGACATTTAAAAATATGATTTATTAAAATTTTAAAAACTAAAAATTAATATATTATTTAAATATTATTAAATTTTAAAAACTATACGTTTCGAATCCGTTTCTAATACAAAGAGACTAGAAACGGATTTAAAAATTAATATATCATTTAAATATTATTAAATTTTAAAAACTATCTGTTTCTAATCCGTTTCTAATAGAAAGGGACTCGAAACGGATTTAAAAATTAATATATTATTTAAATATTATTAAATTTTTAAAAAACTATACGCTTTCTAATCCGCTTCTACTTTAGAAAGGACTAGAAACGATTTAAAAATTAATATATTATTTAAATATCATTAAATATAAAAAAATATCCGTTTCTAATCCGCTTCTAATAGAAATGGACTAGAAAGCATTTAAAAATTAATATATTATTTAAATATCATTAAATATTAGAAAAATATCCGCTTTCTAATCCGCTTTTATTATAAAGGGACTAGAAAACGGATTTAAAAATTAATATATTATTTAAATATTATTAAATATTTGAAAAATATCCGTTTCTAATCCGCTTTTTATTAGAAAGAGACTAGAAATGGATTTAAAAATTAATATATTATTAAAATATCATTAAATATAAAAAAAATCCTTTTCTAATCCGTTTCTAATAAAAAGGGACTAGAAACGAATATAAAAATTAATATATTATTTAAATATTATTAAATATTACAAAAGATCCGTTTTTAATCTGTTTCTATTAGAAAGGGACTAGAAATGGATTTAAAAATTAATATATTATTTAAATATTATTAAATATTATAAATTAATATATTATTTAAATATTATTAAATATTAAAAAATACTCTTACCCTTGGTTATTACTTATCAACTCCTTAATTTTTAAAATTTTGGAGGTCTCCTGCAAAATTTGACTTTTTTTTTTTTTGCCCCGTGAAAATTTGAAGTTTTTTTTAACACTACAAATATTTGGATTCGAATCTTGTAATTTCAAGCATTTTTTAATTAAGCTTATCTTGATTTCATTTGAATTC
Source organism: Dioscorea cayenensis subsp. rotundata (assembly GCF_009730915.1). Lineage (NCBI taxonomy): Eukaryota > Viridiplantae > Streptophyta > Magnoliopsida > Dioscoreales > Dioscoreaceae > Dioscorea > Dioscorea cayenensis. The sequence goes on along the minus strand of NC_052477.1, from coordinate 12,422,372 downwards.
ATGAACTCAATGAGCTTAGCAAGATATCTTTTTCAAAATGGACCACTGAAAAACATTGTAATTAATAATCTCACTCCATCAAAAACCAATGTTACCCATCAGGAATTTTCAGCAAAGTCCTCTCATTCATATTTATTATCTCAGACTTGTTAAATGTACTTGTTAGAAAACAAAAAATAGAACCAATTTCTTTCTCATTGAATCCATAAAGAAAACACAGAAAACAGAGAAAACAAAGAAACAAAAACCAAAAGGACCCTTGTTTCTTCAGCCTTACGAAGAGCTACCTGCTTCTTCAGCCTTATGAAGAGCCATCTCGCCATTGATATCCACACTTGAGCTCAATCCCTTCATCAATCTCTCCTCAGAAAGAGAAAGAGTGTCAAAGAGAGAAGAAGAAGAAGAAGAAGAAGAAGAACAGGGATCTCGTGGATTTTTAACTTTCTGAGATTTCTAGTGTTTCTTCGGCCTTTGACACCGTCTCGAGCATCCGATTTTGAGGTATCGGAAATTTGGTTAGGGTTTACGTTATTCTTTTCTCCTTCTGATTTTTAGTGTTATTCGTTGTTCTAGTAGTGCTTCAATTGAAATTCGTTTGTGCAAACTTGGGTTAGGGCTGTCCCATTCTAGTATCTTTGAGGAGTTCACATAGTGATTGCATAAACCTTTTTGTTGGGTGATTGAATATGCTATGCTGTAGTGCCAGTAAATTAGGTTTTGTAATGGACTCCTGAATGCATTATGTTTATTTAAGGGAATAATGGTTTCTATTTTTTCTTCCATTCATGGAGATCATGGTTTTATGGTACAAAATGATGTTCATATATTTGTCTAATTGCTTAGTACTCAGCTCCTTTAGCATGCTGATATCTTATTTTTGTTTTACTGCATGAGGGATTGTTGATATTTTCACATAATGGTTTGTATTTTAAGGGAATAATGGTTTGTATTTTTTATTCCATTCATGGAGATCATTGATTAATGGATATGTTTTTCCGTTTGTTCTGAAGGGCTAGCTATTAAGATTTGTAGTTGTTGGGTGGGGGTTGCTTCTGCCTTTGCTTCTCGACACCTGTCCATGTGTGTCTTGCCGAATGTCGATGTGTTCACTGATTCTTATATTTTTGTTTTGAACATCAGTGCTTTAATTTTAGTAGTATGTGTCATTTTATTTGAGGATTAGCTTTAACTATTTATATATATATGAGTTAGCCCATCTCACCATCTTACTGGCTATATATATGGCTACGGTTAAGTTCCTCACTCAGATAATAACTGATTTATCAAGTGGTATTAATTTGTTACATGGTGATTACATGGTGCTTTTCTTGTTAATCAGTTTTATATTTTTAAATGTTTATTTTTGTGATGTCTTTCAGATCATCTGGTATGTTATTTTATTGGGTGAAAAATCAACTGAATGATGTAATATCATTCTTAAATATATGTCATGGACTTTATTAAATTCCAAATGTGTGGCTACTATATAAAGTCAAATTTAAGGGTTCACACATAATTCTTTGCTTGCCGGTTGCACAAGTTTACAACAAAATCTTTTTTTTTTTTTGTTTTGAAAATTTTCTAGTGTACATGAATTGTGGAAAATGTGCAAATATAATAAGAGGTTCAAGTATGGTTAATAAAAGTGATGTTGTTCGCATGTATTATTCACAAAATGCATAAATGATGTTGACATGGTCTTTGGTTTCTGGTATGCCTTGTGTAATAGATGCAAACACCAACTTTGTACTTGCTTCTTTCTAACTGTAGATGCTGTTTTAATTTTATATGATTTAGTCATTATTGTAGTTCTGTTGTAGCAGGTATATTGATATAGTCATGATGATTCTGTTAATACCCTCTCTCTTGTGAAGTTACCATTTCTTGAATTAGATTTATTTTTTGGTTTTGTACTTTCTCAATGTTGTAGCAGGTATTATACTTCTCTCTTGCAATTTCTTGTGCCCTTTTAACCCTGTGAAGTAATTATTGTGTTTCCTTTCCATTTCTGTAGTCTTCTCTTGCGTTGCGAGTAGTGTTCATTTAGTAATGGTGAATATGTGAAAGCAGGATTAGCTGAATTAGAAAGGTGGTGCTATGATGCAACAGAAGAGGTTGGTTTATGTCCCTCAATTTTCTTTTTTACCACTCTGAATGCTTTGCTAAAAAAAAAATATATATTTGCAATGCAGTACGCAGGTTCAGCATGGGAGGAATTGAAGTATATCAGACAGACTGTAGGATTTTTGGTATGTTACATGATGAACATCACCAAAACTATACTGCTTATGTGGCTATCATCTTCCTGATGTATTTCTATCTTTTGTGTCTTTGCAATGTTACCAGGTGATACATCAAAAACCCAAGAAGACGCTGAAAGAAATAACAAATGACTTGTGCCCGGTGAGTCATCATTTTCTTTTGCAACAGAAATTTGTCAGCAAGTTGGCTTCAATCCTTAGATGCTTGTTGTTTGTACTGTTGACAGGTGCTAAGCATATGGCAATTGTATAGAATCAGCATCATGTACTGGGATGACAAATA
>NC_052477.1:12365896-12418828 GCF_009730915.1 Dioscorea cayenensis subsp. rotundata | reverse complement strand
ATCCACAAGGAACGAAGTACTAGGTAATAACCACTTCTCAATTATCTAGTCGGAATCCAATTAAGATAATGGAGTGAACTAATTACAAAGCAAAGCAAACAAGTATGCAAGAAATAAAGTAGAAGAGTCTCAATCACTAAGGATGAGGTATTCGGGCAATGATCCTAAGATCTTCTTTAACGCTCAAGATTCACTAAATGCTCATAGAATCGAGTCTAATGAGTCGAGGTAGTCCAACGATAGCCAATTCTTGTCTCCAAGCAAAAGGCACTAGTCCCTCAGGGTCCCGGTGGAGAAATCGAGCAATCTCAACACTTCACACCCTCATATGACCGCTAATATGCTCTAAGGAAACCTAAGAGTGAAACCGATTCCTAAATGTAGATCCAACCCCTAATTTCCCGGCGAAGGATCCTAACCCCCTACAAGGTCCCGGCGGAGAAATCGAGACAATCTCACTCTCACCGAATATGGTTTGCGAAAGAGAATATGGAATACGGAGATAGGAAACGACTCAATCGAAAGGGAAAGGGACATTCCTCCATCTCAAGGCTCACCCTCTCAACCCTCTTTAATCTTGGAACTCCAACTCTAATGGAAACTTTCACACATTAAAGTATTAAATCATGCAATGTAATCAACCACAAGGATTAACAACACTAGCAAGCAATTAAATCACAAGATTAAAACTCAAGACAACTCGGATTAACTAGAAACATTAAGAGAATCAATCCAAAAATATAAATCTTAGGGTTCACATGCCCAAATACCTACTAGGGTTTAGCCCTCCATGGGCCTAGATTACAAAACAATAATCAATACAATGAAAAAGCAATAAAAACCCATAGAAAAACCCCCTCGAATTCGTGCGGATTGGCCTTGATTGGTAGTTCTACGTCTTGAAGGATTCCTCTCCGAAGCTAGGTTGCCAATGGCTCCCCCAAAAATGCTATGACGTCCGAAGGAATCTATCAAAGTTGGTGAAGAACTCCCTATCAATTGGCGAAGACCTTCTCCTCAAAACCCCAGCCGTCTCTCTCTCAATGTCTATGCTCAAAGCTCCATAAAAAGTCCCTTTAGAATCGGCCAAAAGGTGTGTTATAGCCTCAAAACGCGTGTCATCCGTACTTGCACGCCCCGCGTGGATATTCCAGCCCGCGCGTGGGCTGCGGGAATTCCCACGCGGCCGCGCGGAATTTCAGCGCGGGCGCGTGAAAAGTGACAATTCTGCTCGGATGATTCCGGCTACGATGATTCCGCTTTCGATGAAATTCCGCTCACGATATTCTGCTGCACTGCGATGAACATTCTCCTCTTAAGGCCTCACGATCGGGCACACGATCATATGGTGAAAGCTATCCGGCTTTTCCTTCATCAATGCGTCTTGAAAGGTCTTGAAATCTTTACAAGGAGGAGGGATGTGGAGACATAGCTGCCTTTTGTGCCCTTCCATTAATAACAGCTTGCAAAAACTATGGAAGTTGGCACACATCTCCTCATACATGAACCCCTCTTGTATCTTCCAACTTGATTTGTACAAGAACTCCCAATATTATGCCATAATAGCCTATCTTCAGCTCCATTTGAAATCCCAATGCCTTCACAACCTACATGCATAAAAGAACACCCAATACACGAAATGAGACATAAACCATATAAAAATATGATGCTCAATGTATGTAAAAACAAGCATAAAAAAACATGTTCACTCAAGCACTTATCAAACTCCCCCACACTTAAGCCTTTGCTTGCCCTCAAAGCAAAAATTAAACATTAAACTCATGGGAATAAAAGAAAGTGATTGGCTTTAGGTTCACCAAGAAGGTACAAGAATGAAATTCTAAAGTTATGGAGAAAATAAAACACTAGACAAAAATAATTAATGCTCTAGCAAACAATCCAATCAAAAATGAATATGATAAAAATCCGAATGCGTGTGTGTGTGAAAAAAACTCAACTCATGTCAACACTATGTCCACTACCAAGTTCTTATTAAAAGCAGGGACTTATTTATGAACAAAAAAAGAATAGGTAGTAGCTTCACACAATCCTCTAAGGTAGCCCTTTCCCAAGATGCCTCCCGGGTGGCTTTCACACTTTTTGAGGTGGTAGCTCTTTCTACCAAGGGTGGTAGCTTTCACACATCCCATGAGATAGCTCTTTTCTCTCATTAGGGCATAACAAGTATCCGACTTGTGAGAGTAGCTACATACATCATGGGTGGTAGCTCTTTCCACACCCTATGTACAAACAACAAACAATTTCCAAAATTTTTATAAATAAAACTAGCATACTAAAGTCCCAAACATAATGAACTAGAGTCTTCATAGGTCTAATGAGTGAGAGAAGTGCACAAAAGAGCAATCGGACAAAAAAATATTCAATGAAATTGGATGAAAACTAGAGCATGATAAAATCCATGTTTATAACCTCCAAAAAAACTAAGAATTAAACTCTTAACCCTAAGGTGAACCTTCATTGGCAACAAGAGCATGCTCATGAAAACACAAGTAAAAGGTCATGTATAAGGTGAACCCTCCCCACACTTAAGATGTACATTGTCCTCAATGTACGCATGCAAACACAATAAAAAAATAATAACAATGGAAGCATAATGTGTTTGGGAATGCAATTAAAAACAATACTCCCCACGAACTCCTCATTAATCGGTTGGTGAAGCCTAACTCATGGGTGTATGTGTTCATCGGGTTGTGAAGCTCACACGACCATGTGATAAAGCACATGATCGTGTCTATGACTAAAACATCAACAACATCACTCTCAAGGCCATCTGCACGGAATACAAGGGGTTCAGTAAAGCTCAATAAAATAGAAAAGGGAATACGAGTGCAAACAAATAACAAAACGAAAGCATAAAGATAACTCTCAGAAGGTGAAACCTTTATGAACACAAAAAGTTCACAAACTAAAAGATAAAACACATAAAAAAACATAAAAATGAAAACAAAATAAAAAAAGTCTCATGAATGTGACGCCTCAGCGTCGACATCCGGAGGCTGAGTCTTTGAGTCTTGGTGCGGATCTTTGATACGAAGCGGATGAGACCTCCTCGTCGAGTCTGCTGAATACGATCAAGTCGCTCGAGAATCCACTTTGGTTCTCCAAGATAGTAGCAGCAGCGACCTCGAGTCGAGCCGAGCGCTCGTGTACTCGAAGTAGATGACTACGGATCGGGTGGATGCTATCGGTCTTTGCCCGGTGATCCTAGGCTCGGCCGCGAGATGGTGCCTCCGTGGCCTCGGCGAGCTCCTCGTCGTCCTCGGAGGGCGACTCCACTAGTCTCGTATCCACACGAGCACTGTCGTCTCACAATGCCCATCAAGCGGAGAGTAACCAAACCCAATGGTATTGGGCTCTTGACCCTCTCCTCGCCCTACGACCCGAGCGGATCGGACCCATCTTGAACATAAGGCAGGTGATATAGGGGTCCCATGAACAATGCTCCCAACCGTAAGTACTCACTCACGATGGCGAAAGTAGTCGGCGACCACAAATCCCTAGGTGGAGAGGGACTCCATGGACCATGGAATGGAGGTACAAAAAGATACATCTGCGAAGTGAACCCGGTACCATCTCCCCGACACATCAGCGACCGGTGAGGCTGCATGAATGTGCACATGCTGCCCGGTCGAGTGAGGCAAGAGGCCTTCGGCTGGCACGGAGAATATTGACTGACCGCCGCATAAATCATGGAAAAACTGGCCCGCGGTGATACCATGAGGGTAGTCGGTGAGGAGCTGTGTGTACTCGGCGATGTCGGTATAGTCTGATCGTATAACCCAAGATAAATCGAGAGCGGGTCGAGAGACATCCCATGCGGTGACCAAAGGCTCGGAAGCAGATGGCATCCTCCGTGTCAAAAGCGGTATCAAGCGCATCACGATCGAAGGAAAAGCGAGGCAAGAACCTCCAAGGTGGTATCTCGTCGGCGGGCTCTGAATAGCAAGTAATCGGTCCCAACCTCCCACACTAACTAGCTCTCTAACCTCGTCAGCAAGACCAATATCCTCTAGTGCGTCCCGGTCGATAAATCGTAGTTTGTCCAATCTTGAGATTACGGAGGCGCTTTCGAACCGTTCTGCGATGAGCGGGGTCGAGAAATTCCACTCTTGGTGGTGGAGTCGGCTCCCTGTCATGGCGAGGGGCGTTTCGAGCCAATCTCTTGGTCCGAGGTGCCATATCGTGAAGAAAACATGTAAAAAAACATCAATCGGCATGTATACGGTGTAAGCAGGGGCACCGCAGCGCGAGCGGCGGAGAGAAAGCGAGGGGCCCGGTAGGCGGCATCCCGGCCAGCAGGCGCGTGGGCGAGCCCCAGCGCCCGCGTGGGCGCGTGTCTGTCTCGGCCAGAGGGGCCGCGCGCCCGCGTGGGCAAGCCCGCAGCGGTAGCGCGGTGCTGCTGGCGGCAGCGCAGCGCCCGGCAGCGCGGCCAGCCGCGGCAGCCATGGGCGGCCAGCGGCCGGCGCTGGCTGCGCCAGCGCGCCGGCCAGCAGCGGGCGCGTGGCGCGCGGCAGCGGCCAAAGGGGCCGCAGCGGGCGTGGCCCGAGCCAGTGACGGCGTGGCCTGCGGCTGGCGGCCGAGCCGCAGCGGCGTGGGCGGGAGCCCGCAGCGCCCGGCGTGGGCGCCCGACTCCAGCGATTTCGCGGGTTGGGCTCCCTCGCCTCACATAATTCATCCTCAAGCATTCATTAGGGTGTCTAACATGATTTCCTATGAAATATAGCATACAAATACCATGAAAACTCCATGAAAATGACCTTGAAAAACATGGAAAGGGTGGGATAAAATGAGAGCTTACCGGAGCAAATTGGAGAAGAAAAATCGGTGCAAACTCCGGCAAATCGCTTCTAATCCCCCAAGGAATTGAAAACAAATGGTTTTAGAGATCAAAACTTGAGTTTTATAGGAGTGAAAAATTGGAAGATGAAAAGGGTTCTTTAAAATGGAAGATGATGAATAGTGCCCCTTCACATTCTTATAGGCACATGGGGGTGTGGATTTGCCACTCCCCCGCGTGGAGTCTTATGACCCGACGCGTGGAAATTCCAGCGACGGCGTGAAGCTGCGAGAATTTCTGAGACGAGTCCACTAAGAGCCCAAAAACTCCAAATTGACACCAATTGTTCAACATTTAACATTGGAAACACCTAAACCATGTCATACACATGAAAAAAATAATGCATATCACCGAAAAAAATTTCATGAAAACACCGAGCAAACAACAAAAAAATTGATTAAAGGCACACACTCATGAAATTATTACTGCGAGGAATTAAATTTCAAGTTTAAAAAAACTAACTAAAAAAACTTGGGTTTGCCTCCCAAGAAGCGCTTGTTTAACGTCACTAAGCTTGACGTACCTCTCCTTACCTTATGGAGGGTCATAAAGATGGAAAATCTCCTTCTTAGCAACCTGCACACACGATGGACAGAATTTCTGCATATTCAAGGAAAAAAACTCTTAACCAAGTTACGAATGAGGGCATGTCGCTCTCCACTGTGTGTACTTGTCTCCTATTGTGTGGGAGGCGCTTCCGGCGACGATGTCTCGACCTCTTGACTCGGCTAAAAATCTGTTCTATGAATCCTCCTTGTGGTTGCTCCTTGAGGACTTGTTCCGTACAAATTTTTTTAATTGTGCCTCTTCCATGTCCGGCCATTCCTCATATGGATCCGGATGTAACAATTCTACGCAAGTATTCATTAGAAATCTCGTCATTGACATCAATAAAAATAACAAGAATCATCAAAGTCAAGAGAGTGCTTCATTGCTTGACAAGGCGATATGTGATCTTGTCCTCTCCAATACATAGCGTCATCTCTCCTCCATCCATGTCGATGAGTGCCTTGGAAGTGCGTAGGAGCGGTCTCCCCGAATTAATGGCACCTCCGCATCTTCATCAACATCTAACACAACAAAATCTGCGGGGAAAAAAAATATACTTGTCAACCTTTACTAAAACATCTTCGATTATACCTCTAGGATGACGAGCGGAGCGATCGGCCAGTTGCAAAAAGTCATCTTGGGTCGGACGTGGCTCTCCCAAACCCAATTTCCGAAATAATGCGTATGGCATAACATTAATACTAGCTCCCGAATCGGCCAAAGCTTTTTCTTCCCCCAAACCTCCGATTGCACATGGTATGATGAAACACCCCGGATCTTTCATTTTGTTTGGCAAGTTTTTCTGAAGCATTGCCGAACACTTACCTTCTAATACCACAGCCACACTTTCCTCCATCTTCCTCTTGTTGGTTAAGAGGTCCTTCAAAAACTTTGCATAGCGAGGCATTTGAGACAATGCCTCTACAAAGCGGAGATATTTATGTGTAGTTGTTTGAATAGATCCAGAAATTTCTGTTTTGCTCATCAACTTGGTCTTTCTTCAAAGCCTATTTGGATAGGGAATTCTTGGGGAAAATGAAGGGGAAGGCACGGCTGGCCCCTTTTTCCTTGTCTTGCACCCTATCCCTTGGTACATTCTTGTGGATTCTCAGCGAGTCTTCCCGAGTGGGGGTTTTTGGCTTGAAGAATTTCAGAATTATTCTCGGCAGCACCCTTTTTCTTGGAGCCCTCGACCACTTCTCAAGGTGATCGCTTTCACTTGCTCTCTTGGGTTAGTCTCGGTGTTACTCGGCAAGCTTCCAATAGGTCTCTCCGCTAATGATTTTTGCTATTTGCCCAACTTGATTCTCCAAATTATGTAAAGAAGCGAGTGTGATTACGAGTGTTGCCTCTATGTTTTGGAACCTTGTGTCGATTGATTGAATAAACTTCGACAAAACCCTTTCCAATTCTGAAACTCTTTCCGGAATCGAAGGTGTTTGCTGAAATCCAGGTGGGACAGCGGCCTTTTGCTGCCCTTGATTTCCCAGGGAGAGATTTGGGTGGCTTCTCCACCCTTGGTTGTAAAAGTATTCTTTGTAGGGGTTCCCTTGTACTCTTCCCGAATTACCCACAAAAATCAACTTGTTCAATTGGGGCTGAAGTGGTAATTGAGATAGGACAATCGATGGCATGTGTGCACCCCCACAACCATCACAACTTGTGATTGAGGCTACCTTCGATGAAGTCAACATATCCAACTTCTTGCTTAGTGCCTCGACTTGGGGCTGCTAAGGATGTAACTGCATCAATTTCATGGAGTCCGGCCACCTTCTTCCTTTCCCTTGCATTCCATTGGTAGCTATTCAATCCCATTTCCTCAATTAGTTGTCGGGCTTGCTCGGGGGTTTTGTTTCCCATTGTCCCTCCATGGCGGCATCAAGGAGTTGCTTGGTACTCGAGTTCAACCCATTGTAAAATGATTGAATAACCATCCACTCGGGGAACCCGTGTTGTGGACACTTCATAAAAGGTCTTTGAAAGCGCTCCCAAGTTTCAAATAAAGATTCAAGCTCTATCTGAACAAACGAAGATATTTCATTGCGAAGCTTTGCCGATTTCCCCGGGGGAAAATACCTTGCGAGGAAAGCCTCAACCATCTCGTCCCACGTTGTGATAGAAGCTCGTGGTAGTGAATGAAGCCATTGCTTGGCTCTTCCCTTCAATGAAAAAGGGAATGCTCTCAATCGGATTGCATCATCCGAGACTCCATTGATCTTCAACATATCACAAACTTGAGGAAATTCTCAATATGACTATTTGGGTCTTCATCGGCTAACCCATTGAGCTATGCGTGACTGTTGAACCATTTGAATAAAAACCCGGCTTTAACTCAAAAATTTTTGGGCAGCTACCGGTGGCCTAACAATGTGATTGTGTCCCACAATTGTAGGCCTAGCAAAATCTGATAATGTCCTTTGTTGCCCTTCTTGTTCAGACCATATTTTTACGATCTTTCGATATCTATTTCAGTTGGAGAGTCCTGTTCTTGTACAGGTTCCTTGCCCCTTCTACGAAATCTTCGTTCAATTTCGAGGGTCCTCTTCAACCAATGTCGAAGGGTTCCCTCGGGTCATAACCTGAAGTTGAAATCAATAAAAAAAGAAACAATGAGAGCAGCGAAAGAAAGAAATATGAAATAGAAAAAAACAAATAAAAAAATGTGAATGACTAAAGTAATCAAGTCCTAGTGTTCCTAATATCCCGTTCCCCGACAGCGGCGCCAAAAAAACTTGACACGTCCGAATATGCGTGCGTGAATCGCAGAGTGTCACGAGTGTCGAGTAATAATTACCCGGTGAGTCGGGTGAGTCGAATCCACAAGGAGCGGAAGTACTAGTAATAACCACTTCTCAATTATCTAGTCGGAATCAATTAAGATAATGGAGTGAACTAATTGCAAAGCAAAAGCAAACAAGTATGCAAGAAATAAAGTAGAAGAGTCTCAATCACTAAGGATGAGGTATTCGAGGCAATGATCCCCCTAAGATCTTCTTTAACGCTCAAGATTCACTAAATGCTCATAGAATCGAGTCTAATGAGTCGAGGTAGTCCAACGATAGCCAATTCTTGTCTCCAAGCAAAAGGCACTAGTCCCCTACGAGGTCCCGGTGGAGAAATCGAGCAATCTCAACACTTCACACCCCATATGACCCGCAATATGCTCTAAGGAAACCTAAGAGTGAAACCGATTCCTAAATGTAGATCCAACCCTAATTCCCGGCGAAGGATCCTAACCCCCTACAAGGTCCCGCGGAGAAATCGAGCAATCTCACGCCTCACACCGAATATGGTTGCAAAGAGAATATGGAATACGGAGATAGGGAAACACTCAATCGAAAGGGAAAGGGGACATTCCTCCATCTCAAGGCTCACCCTCTCAACCCTCTTTAATCTTGGAACTCCAACTCTAATGGAAACTTCACACATTAAAGTATTAAATCATGCAATGTAATCAACCACAAGGATTAACAACACTAGCAAGCAATTAAATCACAAGATTAAAACTCAAGACAACTCGGATTAACTAGAAACATTAAGAGAATCAATCCAAAAAAATATAAATCTTAGGGTTCACATGCCCAAATACCTACTAGGGTTTAGCCCTCCATGGGCCTAGTTACAAAACAATAATCAATACAATGAAAAGCAATAAAACCCATAGAAAAACCCCCTCGAATTAAAGTGCGGATTGGCCTTGATTGGTAGTTCTCGTCTTGAAGGATTCCTCTCCGAAGCTAGGTTGCCAATGGCTCCCCAAAATGCTATGACGTCGAAGGAATCTATCAAAGTTGGTGAAGAACTCCCTATCAATTGGCGAAGACCTTCTCCTCAAACCCCTAGCCGTCTCTCTCTCAATGTCTATGCTCAAAGCTCCATAAAAAGTCCCTTTAGAATCGGCCAAAAGGTGTATTTATAGCCTCAAAAGCGCGTCGCATCACGTGCCCCCACGCGCCCGCGTGGATATTCCACGCGCCCGCGTGAGCTGCGAGAATTCCCACGGCGCGCGGAATTTCCGCGGGCGCGTGAGCGATGAATCCCTGCCATCGATGATTCGCTACGATGATTCCGCTCTGATGAATTCCTGCTTTGCACTAGCGATGAACATTCTCCTCTTAAGGCCACACGATCGGGCACACGATCATATGGTAGGCTATCCGGCTTTTCCTTCATCAATGCGTCTTGAAAGGTCTTGAAATCTTTACAAGGAGGGATGTGGAGACATGGCTGCCTTTGTGCCCTTCCATTAATAACTTGGCTTGCAAAAACTATGGAAGTTGGCACACATCTCCTCATACATGAACCCCTCTTGTATCTTCCAACTTGATTTGTACAAGAACTCCCAATATTATGCCATAATAGCCTATCTTCGCTCCCATTTGAAATCCCAATGCCTTCACAACCTACATGCATAAAAGAACACCCAATACACGAAATGAGACATAAACCATATAAAATATGATGCTCAATGTATGTAAAACAAGCATAAAAACATGTTCACTCAAGCACTTATCACCCATCAACCATGCTGAGCAGATAGTCGAAGTCACTCCAGCTCACTACTTCACTGCTATCTCTCCCCCTAGACCAAGAGTGACTAAGGAGATGGTGGATATACCTGAGAGCGGGGGAGTGAAGTCTGGTAGCCTTCGAGCATCGGGGGTTGTACCCATTGGAAGTGCTAAGTTAGCTCTAGTAAGATTCTTCGGACTTCGCCAATGGGAGCTCAAACAGTAGCGCATCATAAGCTAGAGTCTGAGTAAACTCCTCATCATATAGCCCTAACCTGACAGAGAATTTTGCAAGGCTCATATGCTCTAGGGTCCTAAACACCTGGAACTTAAAGGTGCTCACCTTGTGGAAGCCGATAATTCCTCACTCCAGTTCGAATGATGACAAGACCTTCATCGTTAGCTTTTTATAAATGGTGTCGTTGGTGGAGAAGAGCTGAAGCCAGGTCCCGACATTAGGAGGATTTGAACCTCCTTGGTGAGTTCACCTCATGTTGGAACTCCCAGCCAATCTCCCAGGACTCACCGATGCGCTTGGTAATTAAGCCGTCATACCTTATTTGGGGTGCTAGTACATCAAAATTGGGCCCCGTTGGGGTAGCCCATGAGCTACTCTCGCCCTTGGCCTACTTGGAGGAAAGCCTAGAGAATAATGTCTTTTGCCTCGGCATAGTCCTGCATGAAAATCAATATTCAGGTTAAAACTTGGATTTTTAATTAAGCATGACCATGCTGAATACACAGCACGGGTATACTTAGCGGGAAATTGCACGAGGTGTGATTTGCTGAGAATAAGATAGGATGCACTAGAGCACGCTCATGCATCCAAGGAAGCATTCCCGAACTTGGAGATTAAAAGCATTGGGTATGCTACCTGTGAACACAGCCTAGGGCACACAAGAGCACGGTCGTGCTTCCAAGGAAGCACACCCATGTTTGATTATCATCCCTAACCAGAAAAGAAGTATGAAAGCATGGTTTCTAGCCCTAAATTCATGAAATGATCATTGAAAGCAAGTAGAGCATGCATGGTGATGAGTGCATTTCATATAGATATTTTCATACATGATAAGTGTCTAAATGTACATATTTTAGTATATGTATTTGTTGCGTATAGTATGTATTTGTATAAGAATTGATGCCCGTTTTATGCATAATCATGTGTTATTTGCTTTGTAGGGCACGAAAACACCATGGAGGACATGAAGATATGATTTGGGCGAAAAAGAGAAGAAAACCAGGTCATGGTACTATATCGTATTCACTATAGCAAAGTACTGTAGTAGTGGTACTGTAGTGTCAACACTGTAGCAAGATCGCTGTAGCACCTGGTGGGTTTTCGAGTCAGGAATCTAATCACGGCATACGGCCTCAATGTTGCTTGGTATAAAGCCCGGGATGATTACTGTAGCCAATGAAGAGAACAAGTTTTGCTTGAAGGCATACTGGCTCAATGAGGTGCTCATTGAGCCAGTATAGATACTATTCTGAGTGCATTTGTGGAGTTTGCCTACCCCAAATAGTGTCAATGAGGAGCTCTATGAGGACCTCATGGAGCCAGTATACCACCTGAATGAGGTCCTCATAGAGAGGAGTATACCACCCAGGATTGTACTCATAGAGAGTGGTATACCACTCGGGATGGAGGCCATTTTGGGGGAGGATGAGTGATATATAGGGGGAGTTTTGGATGGGATTAGAGAGGATTTTTGTGGAGAGACTTTGGAGGATCCTTGGAAGCCAGCACTTGGGAAGGAGAGGAGAAAGGAAGAGATTATTTTGAAGAGTGTTTTGGCTTGAGGCTTGGGAAGATCAAGGGCTAGATCTCAAGGGGAAAGCTTCATCATCAAAGGAGGAGGAGTATTCGGCTTTCCTTGGGCTTAAGGAAGCGTCAGTTCGCCGGCATTTTTCCTTCTTCATCATCATTCGGACTAGGGAGTGTCATGTATGCATTTACTTCTTGTTTTTGTTGAGATTGATATGCTTGTTTGTATGTGACAAGGTCCTCTTGCGTATATCCCGTAAGTGTACGTGTTTGTCGAAGTAATAATCCCGGATGAGCGGGTATCGAATCCATAGGGAGTAGGGAATAAAAACACTTAAATTCGCTTCTTATCTATGTGAAAGATTAATAGGGATAAGTGTGACAACGATTCAATTCTCAAAAGTAAAAGCAACAAGTAAGAGAGCACGAGTAAGGGAGAAGGTAAGGCAATCGATAAAGATGGGGTACTCGGATAATGCTCCGCCTAGGACGATTGCTTCAAGTGCAAGAATCATCTATTATGCTTCCTAATTAATGCAATAGTGAGTCTTGGAAATCCTTCATTACATAGTCCAAAATCTAAGGTCAACTATGCCTAACTCCATACATGTCCCGGAGGAGAAATCGAACAATCTCAACACATCGCACTCGCATAGAGTTTCAATGAGCTCTAGGGATTCCAATTGATAAATCTCTTCCTAATTATAGACCTAACCCTTTGGTCCAGGTGGAAGGTCCCTAACCACGATTAAGCCCTAGATACTAAGACCACCTCAACGCTTCACTCCGTTGTACTCGCAACTAAGCCCCAGCGGAGGGTCATCCCTTAGACCATTCACTCTATCATAGCCGCAAAGAACTCGTGGAACGGAGGTAGAATCTATCATGTCGGAGGAGAAAGAGGACGCTCCTATACCTCTCGACTCACCCTCTCTACCCTCTGCAACCTAGCTTTGTCTAACACTCGTGGTGTGTCACTCACTCACAAGGTTACCAACGAGAACTCTCAACCATAGTGTCACTCTAGGGGAAATGTTCATACAATCAAGCATTCAAGGTTGGAACTCACAATAAATATCAATTAATTGAAAGCATAATAAAGAGATTCAATGAAGCAAATGCATCCTAGGGTTCACAAATACCCAAGTACCCACTAGGGGTTTAGCTATCCATGGTGCTAAGTACAATCAAAGAAATAGAATGTAAAAGTAATGATTCATAGAAAAACCCCCTCGATGGTCGTGTCGATGATCTTGTGGAGAGTCCTCTACTCGTCGCAAGGGATCCTTTGTCCGGCCTACGATACACCTCGCCGGATCGGTGCCGACGAAAGCTCTCCCAATAACCTTCTTCCAAACGACGCACGATGTCGGAGCCATAGAACCTCTCCAAAACCCTAGCCAATACCCCTCAAAACCCTAGCTGAAGCCCTCTCTCAAGTTGGGAAAAGATGGAGAAAAGAATGTCTGAAAATCGAGGGCTGAATCGGCTTTAAATAGGGCTGGAATCGGGCGACTACACGGGCTTGTGGATTTTTCACACGACCATGTGGAATTTCCACACGGGCGTGGATAATTTCCACACGCCCGTGTGGATTCTCTGAATTCCTGTTTTCTCGGCCGGCTGTGAACAGTGCTGCTACAATACATTGCTACAGAGTTGCTACAGTGCTCTGCTACAGTATCCTCCTGAATAGCTTCCCGAATCTATACTTTCATCGGGGTAACGCAAACGGGCACACGTTCACGTCGTGGATCACTTGCTTCTTCAATGATAGACAAGTTGGTGGAGCTCTTGTACTATGTGCATAAGTCGGAATGCTCGAGTGTGACTGGACTTGTGCCCCTCCAAATGGATGTGCCAACTAGAATACGAGGAGTTTGGCACACACTCTAGCATTTCACACCCGACCTATGTCTTCGCGTTTGAACCTTAGCAAGATTTCTACCAAAATCGGTGCATTACGATCCACATTGGCTTCTTTCCTTCATACTCGGCCTCACAACCCTACCTGCAAGAAACTAACATAAAAACACACATATTAATGTAAAAACCCGAGAAAAGTAATGCTTAACATAAGGAATGAATGCTTCGCATTCATATCACACAACCACTTATCAGTATGATGGCACACTAGACCCCCAAGGCCACCGGATGTAGGTGAACCTTGGGTGGTTCATCATGTATTTTTGATGCTACATTTACATTTGGAGTGCATTGGTGTGATTTATGGTTTGGTTCATTGTGTTTCATGCCTAGAACTATTATGTGGAGAAATCCTTAGTTCTTGTTTGAGTTGTATATGTAGATGTGACCTACTCACGTGTACTAGATCGTTAATGAACTAAAACGGTTAATCTTTGACCAACATGCCGGGAAATTGGATGTAGGTAGCCCCTCCAAACCATGAGGATAAACTTAGGTTAAGTGCATCCTTATGACGTGATCTCCTTGTACTCATTGCAATCGTAGGAATATGATTAAGGAGAGATCCTTGTCATCATTTGTATAGGATTAGGGTTTAGCCGCCGAGAAATTGGGGTTGAACTAATTTTGAGGTCCATCGGTCTAAATCACCCTTGCCATTTATTTTTATGCATCCTTATATCATGATGACCCCTCTTGGGAATCCTCATCCCTAGGCCTATTCTTAGCATCATTGCTCTTGTGATTTTCTTGCTTGCCTTGGAATTACTATAATTGTGTTTTATTTACATTCTTGCTTTTATTAGAGTAGTATACCATGCTTAAGTTGTAAGGTTAGAAAGTGAGTGATGGAGGAGTAATAGGAGCTCGTTAGCCCCGTGGAATACGATCCTTGGGCTTTTGCACAAGGTATTACTTAGCGACCCCGTACACTTGCGGGTGATCAACCAATACATCTTTTATGTATTTTTCTTGTCCTTTAGCAATGTTTTGTTGTGATTCGATTCTTCTATGAGTATTATTATTGAATTGTGAAAGAAAACAGGTTCCTGTGTAAAAGAACAGGATTCAGCATGATTACAATATGGAAAGAGTTCAAAACACAGTATTACAGATGAAGCACAGTTTGAGCAAGGGCGTGCTTCTCCCCCTGATTATCTCTGTATTTCTACATCAGGCGAAGCACTATAGTATGAGTTAGAGAAAAAGCACGGTTTCAGTGCTCCTTTCACGGGCGTGCTTAAGCTGAGCATGGGACGGGCACGCTTGTATTTCACCTTCTGATTTTCCCTAGCTAGGAGAAATTGAAAGGTAGCCTCCTACTTTCTAAAGCATGGCGTAAGCACACCCGTGCTTAGGGCGTGTTGGGCCCAAAAAACCCCTTTTAAGCTAGATCTAGGTCATTTCTTGGGGACATTCTTCTTCCTTCTTCTTGGGGATGACTGCCAAGCTCTCCCTCTTCACATTTCTGGGGCTGGAGTGAAGCTATGGTGCAGATCTTCAGTGGAGCAGAGCTTAGCCAGTGGGACTTCATCAGAGCACCGTCAGAGTGGTTGAGAAGCAAAGAGGGGAGTTTTTTATGGCTTCTATTTCTTTTGTTTTCCTTAGTATTGTGTTGATTTGTAAAACTATAAGGGGCTAACCATTCTCCGGTGCCCTGGATCTATGAACTTGGATGTTTATGTGTTATGTTGATTTACTTGCGTTTAATGTCTACGGTGCTCTAATGTATTCTTGTGTTAAATCATGTATTTGTATAACTTGATGTGTTTGATTTGCACAGTTGCTTATGTAAAACTTGGTGTGTGGATTGTCATAGTTATGGTTGCTTTGTGTGATTGCAAAACTTGATGTGTATGAAACCTACAATTATCTTAGCAAAACATGATGTATTTGAGAACCATAGATGCAACATTACTCTTAAGCACAAGCAAGAATCTTAGGATGTACCTCGTAGGCATTAGAAGCAAGTCCATACACATTTCTCCAGGGGATTAGTCTGGGGCATTGCTATATCTCTGTGTTTCCCACCTAGTTAATTTCCTGCACTTACCTGTCATCTTTCCTTCCTTCAGGATTCCTACTTATCATTTTTACCCTCAATTAGTGATCCGGCTAGATATTGGAAGATCTGTTAGTACTAGGAGTCCAATCTTTGTGGTTTGACAACCCTACCCCTCACAGGGTACTACTGTATTACTTGTGTGCGACCCGTATATTTGCGAAGAGTGCATCACATGGATCATTTACAATAGTTTTAGGTAATAATGACATGATTTAAATGGGCTAGAATCAAAAGAAAAGATCATACCTTTTCATGAGGAAGAGGGAAAAATAGGAGAGTGTAAATCCAAGAGTGAAAAGCCCAAAAATCCAGTAAGAAAACTAGGAAATGAGTGAAAGCGAGGAAGAGGAACTCAGGGAAAAAGAATCAATGCAATGGAGCACACCGGTGGGCAGATAATAAGGGAAAATAATGGAAGAAGAATAGTCACACAAGAGCACGTCCGAGAAACACGGCAATGTTTGGCGACTGTGCTTTGCCCTTTAAAAATGATGATTATCTTGGAAGAGCATGACCGTGCTTGAGACCATGCTCAAGGCCATGCAGTTTATTGGAAAACTTCACAATTGCACATAAAATGAGAGCAAACCCCTACTAGGAGTAGTGAGCCTGTGCTTTTTAAAGCACAGGAGGCAATAAGGGTGCAAGCACGCCCGTGCTTCCCCCTTTTTACCATTTTCTCAAACTCCTGAGAAGTGCATGGTCATAAGCATGGCCTTGCTTGACCTGGAAACCTTGGGGAAGCCATAAAACAATGCAACTACCCAAACAACCAAAAAACTTAAGGGTAAAGTCTTGGTAATAAACAAGCAACAAAAGAGAATTGAAATTTGCTTAAACTACAAGGTTTACTGAGTTCAACAAATGAAACACTCAAAAGATGAAAAACAAAATACGTGCACACAAAACTCTACAAAGAGAGTAAAACGAGTAAAACAATCGCAATGATGAGAAATCCTGCAAGTGCATGGGGTCATTAAGTAATACCTCTCGTGCAAGCACGAGAGGGTCATATTTCCTGTGCCTAAGGATCTACCCTTACTTCCTTTTTACTCGTTGTCTAACGTCCCAATTCGAGCTCAATAATTACAACTACTAAAACAATTAAACAATGTTGAAAAATAAAGTCTAAAGCCAAATGGATGAAAACCAATTTATGCGAGAGATCCCAGATGTGGATCCCCTTAGGGTTACTTAATGTTGAATAAGTGCGAGAGTTGCTAAACAAATGGTGGTTCAAACCAAGAGATTCCAAAAATTGATTAACTCGATGGTCACTACTATAGCCCCTAATCCCATATAAGTTTTGGCTCAGATTCTCTTCCGACCAAATCCTCCTACGATTGTAATGCACACATAGAAATCTTTAATTAAGGCCAATACTCAACCTAGGTCTAGCCCTAATGGTTGGGGCGGGGTATGGAATAGCCGATGGTCACGGCATATTCATACATGTATCCGGTGACCTTGGGGCCTAGCCATCCATACAAGCAAAAAATACAAGATGAGTTCATGTAAATGACTCTAAAAAGCATAAGTAAACTCCCTCAGACAATAGGAATGAGTGGAGAAGGAAGGATGGTGCGGAAGCCTTCCATGGAGGCCGCAATGAGGGCGGCTTCCCTCATCTTCTTCAAGCTCCCCAAGATGAAATCGATAGAGATCTTTCCCAATAACCTCTTTCCTATTGCTTCTCCCTCTCTAGATAGTGTGATTTGAGCGCAAAATAGCCTAGTGAAATCGCCTCCTCCAAGAGCTCCCAAATCTCTCCTAAGATATCTCCCAAAAACCTTAGAAGAAAACCCTTACGGAAAGTCCACCCGAGCCTCACGGGTGCCATGTCGGCGCATGAATGTCCGTTAGGCTCACTGCCGATTTGGCCTGAAAAAGTCGCCCAGTTCTACAGTAATTTTACTACAGTACCATGCTGCAGTAATTTTACTACAATGGTTTCTGCTACAGTACCGACATCTAGGAAAAAGTTCTGTGAACCTTACGGGCATCCATGCAGGTGCATGGAGCCCATGAGGCTTCTTGCGAAGGCGATTTTTGATGAATATAACATTACATAAACAAGCATAAGAATAGTCAGCAAAAGAAATGCTTTGGTTGGCTACTCTTCATTTCAAATACATTCAGCAACCATCGTATAACATGCAATTATAGTCAACATATATTGTCTCATCACTGACTTCATAATCTTAAACTTTAGATACATTCACAAGGATCTTTACAGCATGATTATCAATGTGGAAGGACTTTAGGATAGTGACACCATCATTAATGGCATTAATATTGTGTCCTTTTCCAGTGGTCTTCATCTCTTATCATCCACTCCCTCAATGTTCTTTGGATACAATGCATATTATTTTCTCCTCTGCCTCAAAATTATCTCCATAGGAATTATTATCTGTTTGATCAGTCACTGGCTCATCATCTCTTGAATGCCCCTATTGGGATCTTCATGGAAAATTTAACATGGGATCATCACCATCATTACTTGTTGCACCTTCTAGAGGCTTGAAGTCAACTTTAGATCTTTCTGAACACCTGAATCCTATAATATCATTTGAGTCTTGGTTATGAAGAAAGCGAGATAACTTTCAACAGTAGTGCACCTTTCCACGTTATCGAGTTCCACCCTCACAGTGCTCTGATCCGCCATAGTTTGGTTTATATCCCATTCATCCTTCATCGAATCATTCAAACTCGACAACTAACACCAATCATGATCATCTATCCACCTATAATCTGTATCTTTGTGACTTCCACGCACTTTAAGGTGGCATTCTTCAAACTCCGGTGATGTCTTCATCGGTAAAGGCATATGAGTTAGCTGAACAATGATCTTTGACTTCCCTTGCACTTTACACTTGGCTTTTTCAATTAGCATCTTCAGATTTTGAGGGAGAGAGAGAGAAGCAATTCTTTGATGCGGTTTCCCAAGGGCTGAAGAACTTGTATTCTTCAATATGCATTTGATGCCTTTACTTTAGTGATAGTAACGAGTGGTGAACAACAATGATGGCAACAAGGTGATAACAGAATTAAGAACCTGAGATTCGAGGCAGCTGCTCATGCGATATCAAGACATCACCTTCCCAACACTCCCCCATCGCTTGCTGAGCTCTATTTGGAGAAGACATTAGGGTTCATGCAAATGGGGAGGCAACTGCAGCAATGGCACCATAGCAACAATGACATCATTCGCAACAATATCAGCAGCATAACAACCAAGGCGGTGGACAACAGCATATATCAACAGAAGCAGGTAGCAGCAGGCGGCAACAACAGCAATGACTGTAACAATGATAGCGTTTGGATAGCATATTTGAGGGCTTCTTCACGATCCATGGAAGGATTAGAGATATTGGGATGACCACCAACACGTTGAATGCTTCATGCGAGAATGGCAGACCAAAAGAACCTTCTTCCTGCTCTAGGTTTACGAGGTAGCTCCCATGGCAGTAAACCATGGCTTCATGATCATCGTCATCAGTGGCCATGGTGATGGTGGAAAGAGATCTTACAAACTATGCCATCACTTTCATCAGCATCATCATAAACTTCATCATTGTTTTGTGTTGTTATTTGCGTAATCTTCACCTATCTCCTCTTAAGTTGGCAGCGATTATGGTGACGGTGGCATCCTCAACATGCAGCAGTGGCACAGCAAGTGACGACGACAACAATAGAAAATAGCAGCCATAGGCAGCGGTGGCAGCAACCTCTCTTTTTTTATTTTATTATATATATATATGGTAGGGAGAGAATAACAACTTTCTTCTTCTTCTTCTTTCTTTTTCTTGTTTTTTTCCTCCTTTGAATTTCTCTTACCCTCTTAAAAAAAATTATTTCGATCTTATCTTTACAATCAAAACACCTCCAATAAAATCATAACCTATAACCTCTTCATGGACCAAGTCAAGAGAGGATAAAATCAAATTTAAAATTTTAATTAAATTTTCAAAATTTAATTCAATTAATAAAATCCAATTTGGCTCGGGATATGTGTTTGGGTGCCTTGGTATTTGCATTTTCTCAGGTTGCCTAGAGATCTGTTCTCAGGCTCTATGAAATTTAGGATCACCTCGAGATGTGTATGCAGGCTATCTTGATATTTGAGACTACACTGAGATAAGTGTTCTCAAGGGCAATCTTGTAATTTGATATTGCTTCGAGATAAGTTCTCAAGGGCAATTTTGTAATTTGCATTTTGCCTCGAGATATGTTATCAAAGGCAGTTTTGTAATTTGCATTTTTTGTTTGCCTCGGGATTTGTATTCTAGTCCAAGACAACCAAATAATTTATTTTAAAAGGGAAAATCCAAAATCAATTAAGATTGGGACGTTTAAATTTTAATTCTAAATATATCCATGATTAAGATATATTTGAATTTTAATTAAATTGAAATTTGGGCTCTATTAGGACATATGTTATATTATTTATATATAAACAAGGTTTATATTTAAAATGTAACATTAATCAAAACCTAATTTTGATAAATAGCTTTGTGTCTTGCTTTTGTTCATCATTTAAGTTTTCTTTTTATACCCCTAGGAATTGGTTAAGTACATTGGCAAGTACAAGGGTCTGTACATGGCTGTGTATGACTTTGTATTCCTATGTAAATCTCTAGAAAGTCCTGCTACTCAGCTCTGGAGTTTACATTGCCGTGTATACGTGCCCATGTATTTCTTTGGTTTCTTGTCGAAGTCAAGCCTGGCGAGTACACACCCACATACACAAGAGTGTATTTGGTCCGTGTATTTCTCTTGAACTCTCCTTGCCAATGCTTGATGGATACTTGGGCATGTACTTTACTAGTGTATTCTTCCGTACGGTGTTTTTGGCTCCGTTTCTCTCCCAATTTCTTGCTTTGGCTTGAGCTGTGTTTATATCGGCTTGAAAGTATTAGTGGAACAAATTGAGTACCAAATCATTCATAAAAACAATTTGAGGACAACTTAAGTGCAAAAGATAGTATTAGAATTTGTATGATATAGCACTTATCAGCTCCCTAGTTAGCTGACCTTGCAAATTATTTGCAAAGACATGTCGTCCCAAAATGTTTCACTCATCAGCAAAAAGATTTTTTTCTCCTAATTTAAAATATTACTTCTAGGAGGATCTCTATCCTTTTAAGATTGATCCATATCAGATTTGGCATAGATGTGTGCAAAGTAAAAAGGGATGGAAAATACTAAAACACTATCATGTACGGCTGACCAGTGGACACTATGAAGCTAGCAAAACAATGTATAAGGTCCTAGGGTTAAGTTTTTATTGGCTAACTATCTTCTAAGATGCCTAAAGGTATGTTCAAATGTGTGATAGCTGTCAACTGGCACGAAACCTTTCACATTGTAAGGAGATACCTTAGTACCAATCTAGATTTGTGAGGTATTTGATGTATGGGGCATTGATTTCATGGGCCCCTTTCCAAATTCCAAATGGAATAGATATATTTTGATCTCCATAGACTAAATCTAAATGGATGGAATCTCAAACCTTGCCAATCAATGATGCGAGAATTGTGGTCAAGTTTCTAAAGCAATTACTCACGTTATACAAAACGATGATAGGGACCATATGTATAGACTGGCATATGGAAAGGCACACCATCTTCTGATTGATTTGGAACTTAAAACATAGTGGGTTATTAAGGCTATGAATTTTGACCTTACTCTGGCCAAAGAACAAAGAAAACTTTAATTAAATGAACTTGATGAATAGCGACCGGAAGCATATGAGAACTTGAGGATTTACATGCATATCAACCAATGCAAATTGTTGAAGATAGGTGACAAAATACTCTTGTTCAACTCGATGTTTAAGCTATTCCCCAAAAATGGAAATCAAGGTGGTTAGGACCATTCATCATTAATCAAATCTACACTCATACGTAGTCGAGTTAACCTGTCTTGAAAAAGGGACATTCAAGGTGAATGGAAATAGTCTGAGAACCTATCAAGAAGGTGACTTTAGTCAAGATGATAAAGAGGGCACTTGTCAGAACCATCATGAGCTCTAAGGTACATCAAGCTAGTGATGTTAAACAAGTGCTTCTTGGGATGAAACCCAAGCACTTCCTCTTTTATTTATTATCATTTTCCTTAGTTTGTCATTTTGCATGATAATTATGCTTGAATAAACTAAGTGTTAGTTCAATGCTTATTTTGTTAGGCCCTTTACAAATCATGGTCTTGCAATTGTTTTGTTGCTTAATTACCGCTTTGTAGAGTGTTTGTAGATAATTTGTATGTATCAAAAGTTAGAAGAAGTGAGGTGTTGAAATTTTATATTTTATTAGTAGACACACATGGCATCACACACCTATGTGTTACACATTGTGTATGCAGGACTCAATATGTAATAGGATAGATTTGACCATATGGGCGCTAACACACCCGTGTGGGACAACCATGCATTGTACTAGAACGACACACCTACCACAACATGCTAGTGTGATTTGCCATGTGAAGTTTTCTATAATCTCCAAAGCAGCATACCGACCTAATTATGAGCGTTTACTTGGTTATGTATTTTTCTAGGTGATACAAAGGTGTTGGAAAGCAGTAGACTTGGTCTTGTGCCATATTTTGATTTTTCCAAAGCAGTGCAACACCTAGTTTACGGTAATGAACCCATTCACACATGACAAGATCCCCTTGCGTATATCCCACAAGTGCACGGGTTTGTCGAAGTAATAATCCCGGGTGAGTGGGTATCGAATCCATATGGAGTAGGGAATAAAAATACTTAATTCGATTCTTAGCTATGTAAAAGATCAATGATGATGAGTGTGACAATGATTCAATTCTCAACAATTAAAGCAACAAGTAAGAGAGCAAAAGTAAAGAAGGGGATAAGGCAATCGATAAAGATGGGGTACCCGGATAATGCTCCGCCTAGGATAATTGCTTCAAGTGCAAGAACCCTCTATTATGCTTCCTAATCAATGCAATGGTGAGTCGTGGAAATCCTTAATTACATAGTCCCAAATCTAAGGTCAACTATGCCTAACTCTATACATGTCCCGGAGGAGAAATCGAACAATCTCAACACCTTGCACTCGCATAGAGTTGCAATGAGCTCTAGGGATTCCAAGTGATAAATCTCTTCCTAATTATAGACCTAACCCTTTGGTCCAGGTTGAAGGTCCCTAACCACAGTTTAGCC
Source organism: Dioscorea cayenensis subsp. rotundata (assembly GCF_009730915.1). NCBI lineage: Eukaryota > Viridiplantae > Streptophyta > Magnoliopsida > Dioscoreales > Dioscoreaceae > Dioscorea > Dioscorea cayenensis. Next base: position 12,395,971 of record NC_052477.1, on the reverse strand, counting down.
CTAGATACTAAGATCACCTCAACGCTTTACTCCGTTACACGCGCAACTAAGCCCCAGCGGAAGTTCATCCCTTAGACCATTCACTCTATTATGACCATAAAGAACTCGAGGAACGGAGGTAGAATCTATCACGTCGGAGGGGAAAGGGGACGCTCCTGTACCTCTCGACTCACCCTCTCAACCCTCTCCAACCTAGCTTTGTCTAACGCTCGTGGTGTGTCACTCACTCACAAGGTTACCAACAAGAACTCTCAACAATCTAACATTCAAGGTTGGAACACACAATAAACATCAATTTATTGAAAGCATAATAAAGAGGTTCAAAGAAACAAATACATCCTAGGGTTCACAATACCCGAGTACCCACTAGGGGTTTAGCTCTCCATGGAGCTAAGTACAATCAAAGAAATAGAACGTAAAAGCAATGAATCCATAAAGAAACCCCCTCGATAGTCGTGTCCATTGTCTTGTGGAAAGTCCTCTACTCGTCGTCCAAGGATTCACTCGTCCGGTATAGGATACGCCTCGACGGAAGCTCCCCTACCAACCTTCTTCCTAAGGAATGACGATGTCTGAGCCGTAGAACCTCTCCAAAACCTTGGCCAATACCCCTCGAAACCCTAGCCGAAGCCCTCTCTCAAGTTGGGGAAAAGATGGAGAAAAGAATACTAAAATCGGGGCTGATTCGGCTTTAAATACGGCTGGAATCGGGCGACTACATGGGCGTGGATGCTTCACGTGCCGTGGGGAATTTCCACACAGGCATGGATAATTTCCACACGCCCGTGTGGATCCTCTGAACTCCTGTTTTCTCGGCCGGCTGTGAACAGTGCTGCTAAAGTGCTCGCTGCCGTGTTGCTACATTTCTCTGCTACAGTATCCTGCCTGAATAGCTTCCCGAATCCATACTTTTATTGGAGTAACGCAAATGGGCACACGTTCATGTCGTGGATCACTTGCTTCTTCAATGATAGGCAAGTTGGTGGAGCTCTTGTTCTATGTGCATAAGTCGGAATGCTCGAGTGTGACTGCCTTTGTGCCCCTCCAAATGGATGTGCCAAAATCGAATACGAGGAGGTTGGCACACACTCTAGCATCTCACATCGACCTATGTCTTCGCGTTTGAACCTTAGCAAGATTTCCTCCAAAATTGGTGCATTGTAATCCACATTGGCTTCTTTCCTTCATACTCGGCCTCACAACCCTCGCACCGCATGAAAATAACATAAAAACACACATATTAGTGTAAAAACCTGAGAAAAGTAATGCTCAACATAAGGAATGAATGCTTCGCATTCATATCGCAAAAGCACTTATCAACACACTTAGTGTCTAGCATGTAGGACATGCTCATGCGTCTAGTCCTAGGTTTGATTCATATTGCCTTGCTCAGCACATGGGCGCAATTATAATTCACATGCCTATTTGCCAAGGCCATGTGTTATAGGGGTTTAATATGCCTAGGCAATCCTTGGTTTTTCACTGGCCAATCTTTGCATTTATTCCTCCCTTTCGAGCACCTGAGTACCCATTATTCTCTCTCATTGCTCCCTCATGCTTCTTGGATGAGTTCTAGGCTTCTTTACTCAATCTTTGTCTTATTACATATACCTTCCCAATGGTAAGTGACACATCCCTTGCATTTTCACAAGTGCATGGGTTGTCTCATAATAAAGACTACTCAAAGGGTCGGCTAGTAGAATTCACAAGGAACAAAAGTACTAGCAATAAATAAAAACCTTGTTATCTAGCCCCAACCAAGAAATACGATGATCAATCACGCAAGTAAGTCAATGGGAAAAAGCAAGCAAGCAATAAGAGAAATGAGATGAAAATTAATCAAAATGAATGGTACCCGGACAATGTTCTCCTTAGAATCTTGCGATAAGTGCTAGACTAATATAATCCCTCCTAACTAAGTATAATAAAGGCGTGGGAAATCCAAAGATACACCAGTCCCTATCTTTAGGCAACCAATTACTAGTTTCGTACGAGGTCCTGACGGAGAGTTCTCTCCATGGCTCATACCACATATGACGACTTGGAATTCTAGAGATCCCAAGTGATTAACCCGATTCCTAAGAATAGATGAAACCCTATCTTTAGATGAAAGATTCTTGGTCACATACAAGGTCATGACGGAGAGTTCTCTCGACCCCTTACATCAAATACAACTGAAAAGATCTCATGAAATACGAATGTAGGGTAAATCCGATCGAAAGACAAAAGGGGATGCTCCACCACCTCACAACTCACCATCTAAACCTTCTTTAATCTCGGTAAATCTAACTCTAGTCTTGATCTTTCTCGTCACTAGAATGATTAGAACATACAACCAAGCTAGAAAAAGCTAATAAGTATTGCATGGTAATGAAAACAAAAAATTGAAACTCAAAATAAAACTCAATTAAAGGAAGAAAATTAAAAGTTGATACAAGATTAGATTCTAGAGTTCACATGCCCAGGTACCTAATAGTTGTTTAGCTTTCCATGGAGCAATACAAAATCCAATCAATGAATGAATTAAAAATAGTAAAATCCATAAAGAAAACCCCCTTTAAGTTGGTGATGATAGCCTTGATGACGAGCTCCAATGATGGTGAAATTGATGAAGGTTGGTAATGGAATGCGTCCTTCAGTGCAAAGACCTCCTCTTCAAACCTTAGCCACCTTTTCCTCTCAAACTTGTAGAAAAAAGATACATAAAACTTGCACTAGCGTCGGTTTAAAAATAAAAATTGAGGGTTCATACGGCCTCTCACACGTGTGAAATACCCGTGCAATGTTCCAGAGTTTGTATAGTAATTTTGCTACAGTATTTTACTATAGTACACGTCTTATGACTACCCCAGTGAGGCTACATGGCCATGTGGTAGGGTGTGTGGCTTCTTAGCTTTCCAAATTGCTAAGAACTCTTCTAAAAATAGTACATGGTATACGGCTACCCTGTACCCTTTTGGCATGTGAAAATTGTTTTGAAACTCCCAGAAGTCTTCGCACATGCCAATGTACACATGCCAAGCCCATGTGTTTTCCCCTGTGGCTCACAGAAAAGCTTCAAAAGTGCTCCACAACCCTATCTTTACTTACTTTCTTCGCAAATCACCTTCACACGTCCTAATTACACAAAATAATATAAAATATATGATATAAGTGAAAAATACCTGATAATAATCATGCTCAATATACATAAAATGATGTGCCAAAATCTGTATAAACAAGCACTTTTCAATAAACATTAAACTTCAATTTATACATGTTTTCTTACAATCAATCGATGCTTACTTGTATTTCTTGGGAAAACATAGGCATAAGAATCTAGAACCATTTGCATGCTATATTAGGAGGAATTACAACCATTTAGGCCTAATTTACCGTCATAGATATTCACACAGCACAACCCTTAATTCACACAATTGATAAGGGCTTGAACATGCATATTTTATATATCATTTACACTACATCTAGCATGTTATTTCATATATGTAGCGCCGAACTAGTACATTATTGCATTATTTTGATCACCAGATGCATTTATTGCATTTTAGGGCCGAAGGAGTGATTATGTAGGTGATTTGAGGTAGATGAGACAAAAATAAAAGTTCCAGAACACAAACACGGCCTTACCAAGGCTGTGGCCCGATCATGTTAGTGCGCTGAACTCACAGGACAACATCAAAAGAGCCACAATGACCTTCACAACAACCATTGTATACATAACACCTATGGTTATAGTGCACAGCACCTAGAAATAGATTGAGTTAGAGTGCAACTTATGGTCCAAGAAGCTATTTGAGATCGCAATGGCTAGAACAATGACAATTGTGACCCCGTGGTGAACTTAAGCTAAAAATAACCCTTAGTTTTCTTATTTCAAAGTAGGATCCATTTGCCAAAATTGGATAGAGATGGCTGGATTTCTAGAGTGTAGTGCAGATAGAGACAAGGTTCAATTTAATTTCAGTGGATTGGTGAATTTCTCAAGAAGGAATCAACGCATAGGAGGACTCAACGGGAGAGAGGGGGGGGGAATTGTATGTTGATGTATCTAGTCTTTTTCATATGAATATTAACTTTCATTTGTAACATATTATTCTTTCTAGTCGATTGTGATTCATTGCATGTTTACTTGTTGATATTTGTGTTGATGCTGTGATGAAGGCACTCCCACTCATTAGAAAATCCATTTTTTGTTAGATCTATACATGCACTAAGAGATTAGGTATAGCTAGATTTCTGAATTAGGATTTGATTATCCTTTTAGTGGAGTTCTTGATCTTAAGGCAGACATAGGAGGCTGGGGTGGAAGAGATTCCATCCTAAGTTCCTAGTGCTTCTGACTTGGTTACCAAGAGATTGGGATTAGTAGGCCTTCGAATTTTCCTCATCCATCACTAGATAAAAATGTCATATTCTATTTCACATCACAAGTGCTAAGGAACTTCCCATATAGGCACTCACTCCTTCCAATTGCACATCAAGTTCCTTGATTGTATTTTAGAAGTTAATTTGTAGAAGTAGATTTATTTTAGTAGATGAATCACCATAGATGTTAGGCAATTGATTATGAGAAAAGGAAGTAATAGAAGCATTGAAAAGTGCTTGTGTATAAGTAATACAAAGTATACTTTTCTTACATTGAGCATTACTTTCATCAGATTTTATAACTTATTCATGTGTATTTGTGTTCTTTTGTGTATTTAGGGTTGTAGAGACAAGTTTGGAAGAAAGAAAGCAAAAGTAGATCACGGACGTGATTGTTGAGGAAGGTCTTGGATCGAACAAAGGTGAAGACACATGTTGTGTCCAAAGACATGTGGGTGTGTGCCAACCTCCAATGTGCTCAAGTGAATACAAAAAGTAGAGGGGCACAAAGGCAGTCACACTCATGTGTTTCGACTTGTGCAACATTATCAAGAGCTTCGTCAATGTGGTTTCCTTGAAGACGCGATGTGATCTACCGCATGGATGTGTGCCCATTCATGTGGCCTCGATGAAAAAAGTGAATTCGGGAGCATTCCGGTGAAGTACTGTAGTAGTTTACTGTGGAAACACTGTAGCAAAATCACTATAGTAGTTACTATTTACTATTCATAACGCGCATTAAAAGAGGACTTGGAAATCCACATGCCAGTGTTGATGCCTGATTCCAGCCCTATAAATACCGCTTTTAGAGTTTTATTTCGGGATCTTCTTTCTATCTTTTGCCTATCTTTTGGGGCGAGCGCAGCTAGGTTTTGGAGAGGCTTTTGTTGGGTTTTAGGAGAGGTTCTATGGTATTCGACATCGAGTTCCTTTAGAGAAGAACTATTTGGGGAGCTTTCGTCGGCATCGATTTGGTGAAGTATGCCCTAGGTTTGAAGGGGAACCTTTAGAGAAGATGTGGCAGCTCCTCAAAACCATCAGCACGGACTATAAAGGGGTTTTATCTTTGGATTGCTTTGCATTTACATTCGATTTCATTGTTGATTATGTATTGCTCCATGGAGAGCTAAACCCCTAGTGGTTGCTTGGACTTGTAAACCTTAGGATGATTTTCTTTCATTGACTCTAATGATATTTCCTTTAATTGATGTTTTAATTGAGTTTCAATCTTGTGCGCTTGTTGATTTGATTTTCCCTTAGAGTGACAATCGGGTTGATAATCCATTTAGGTAATCCTTTCAAGAGGTGACAACTTCATTAGGATTAGACTTAGCAAGATTGAAGAGGATTGAGATGGTGAGTCGAGAGGTAGTGGAACATCCCCTTTCCCTTTTGACGTGATTTATCCTACCTCCAAGTTCCAAGAGTTCTTTGCGGTCGCGATAGAGTGAAATGCCAAGAGACAAACTCCACTGGGGCTTAGTTGCACAGGAAATAGAGTGAAGTATTAAAATAATCCTTAGTGCTGGGGCTTAATCGTGGCTAGGAGTTTTTCGACTGGACCAAAGGGTTAGATCTATACTAGGGAATAGGGTTTATCACTTGGAAACCCTTGAGCTTCAAGCAGTCCCACACAATGTGAGGTATTGAGAGTACTCCTTTCCGCCAGGGCATAGTATAGAGGGCTAGTCACGGTTAACCTTAGGTTTGGGACGGTGTGTCTTTGGATTGCCACAACTCATTAAACTTCAATTAGGAGGCATAATTGTAGTCTTACACTTGAAATAATAGTCCTAGGATGAGCATTGTCAGAGTACCCCATTTATCGTCGATTACCTATCTTTCTTATTCTTGTTTGTTCTTTCTTTTCTTTACTTTTATTTGCATTGATATCTTGAATCAACATCATAACTTGGTTTTCACTATAGTTAAGTAGCAAAACTTGTGTTTCTGAGCAACTATTCTTGCAGAGTTACATGCATTAAACCATTTTTGTGCTTTGTTAGCGTCAAGTTTTTGGTACCATTACTGGGAGACTCGTAGCTTATTGTTTTAGCCATTTATTCTTTTGTTGTATTCTTTGAATTTATTTTATTATTTCTATAATTTTATTGATTTGTTCTTGCTATTCTCCTATATAGATAATTGTACATGACCAGAGCTAACCCTACAAAATTAATAGAAGAAGATAGGGAAGTCGAAACAACATTGTTATGAAGGATCCGAGAGAATTCAGCGGTTAAATCAGAGGTTTATATTAAAGATAGAGAATCTGTTATCATGGCTGAACCTAGGAAAACATTTTCTGAATATGAGAGGCCACGGTTCACAAGAGAGGAGTTTAGTGTCCAAGCCCCAACGATTGTAGCATATAACTTTGAATTCAAGGCTAGTACTATTGGGATGATACATAACTCATGTCAGTTTGATGGCCTAGCAGATGAAGACAGAAATGTCCATCTCTCAGTTTCTACAGATCTATTTAACATTCAACATAAGCACTATTACAGATGATGTGATTAGATTGAGACTCATTTTGTTCTGTTTAGAGGTTCGGCATATCGATGTCTCACTTCTTTAGCCCGGAGATCTATTATGGCATGGAAAGACTTAGTAGAGAAGTATTTTGAACGATATTTTTAACCAAGTATGGCAACAAATACTAGACAGGAAATCTTAGCATTCAAGTAAGGTGAGTCGGAAACACTATTTGAAGCATATAAGTGATTTAAGGATCTTCTCAGGGGATGCCCTCATCATGTGTTCAATATGTGGATGAGACTTCAAATTCAAGTATCTATATGAGGCAAAGTATTTTTTTGCAGATATGATGAACAATGAGTTACACCGGTTTAAGAGATAAACGTAGATATTGACTTAGCAATAAAGGTAGATGCACTCACAAGGAAGTTAGATCTACTTGTGCGTAACAGTCTGGGTAACAATTCATGCTCCAGAATTGTTCTTTTTGTGAAATATATAGAGGAAGACATGGGCCAACTCAATGTCTGATTGCCAGTTCAGTTGTTGCTCCAGTGGAGAAAGTCAATTAGTATCAACCACAACAACAGCAGGGAAAGAGGAAATTATCCACAAAGGATTTGTTGGTCAAGTACATGATGAGCAACGATGCTAAGATAGATGAGTTTAATGATACATTAAGGAAAGCCCAAGCAACGATTAAAAACTTAAAGAACCAAGTTGGATAGTTGGCAAAGTCCAATACTGAGAAACTTCAAGGTAGCCTGACACATTCCAAATTGCGTGTGTGTACTGTAAGTGTACGGGTGTCGAAGTAATAAAATACCCCAGTGAGTGGGTAGTCGAATCCACAAGGAACTGAAGTATTAGTAGTAACCAATTATTAGTTATCTAGTCAAAATCAATGGTTGTGATGAAATGAACTAATTGCAAGAATATTAATAAGCAAGGAAAAGGGAAAAATAGAAAGTAGAAGAGATCTCAATCAATTAAGATAAGGTATCCGGGCGATGCTCCCCCTAGGATCTAAAATGAAGCTTGAGACTTGCTAAATGCTTCTAAACAGAGTTTTATGCCTCCAAGCCACCGGTACTAGTCCTCTACAAGGTCCCGGGAGAGAAATCGCTCAATCTCAACACCTTACACCCCATATGACCACAATAAGCTCTAGGGATACCTAAGAGTGAAATGGATTCTTAAACATAGATCTAACCCTACTTCTAGGCGAAAGATCCCTAATCCCCTACAAGGTCCCGGCAGAGAAGTCTCTATATCTCGCGCCTCACACCAAATATGGTTGCACAGAGTCTTGGAAATACGGAGATAGGAAACACTTGTCAAAAGAGAAAGGGGACACTCCACTATCTCATGACTCACCCTCTCAACCCTCTTTAACCTTTGACTTCTAACTCTAATGGAGACCTCTCTCTCATCAAAGTAACAAATCATGCATATACAATCAACCACAAGGATCAATAAAACACACAAGCCATGGGAGAACAAGATTAAATCTCAAACCAACTCGGATTTAATAGTAAACAATAAGAAAATCAATATAAAAGATAAATTCTAGGGTTCACATTCCCAAATACCTACTAGGGTTTATCCCTCCATGGAGCAAGTTCCAAAACAAAGATTAATACAATGAATAGCAATGTAAACTAAAGAGAAAAACCCCCTTGAATTCATAATGATGGCCTTGATGTGTTGCTCAACATCTTAAAGAATCCTTCTCTGAAGCTAAGTCACCGAAGGCTCCCTCGATGCTATGACGAAGAGAAGATAGATTAAATTTGGTGAAGAACGGCCCCCAATATCACCAAAGACCTCCTCTAGAACCCTTGCCGTTTTTCCCTTAGAGTGCTTGCAAAAAGACCAACAAAAAGTCTCCAAAGAATAAGGCAAACGACCTATTTATAGTCACAAACCGTGGTTGTCACGTGACTTCACGAGCCCATGTGGATTTTCCAAGCGCCCGTGTGAGCTGCAAGAATTTCCATGCGGTCGCGTGGAATTTTCACTCAGTCGCGTTAACAGTAATTTTGCTATAGTGCTGCTACAGTACATGCTACATTATTTTGCTTCAATATTTAGCTACAGTTCTCTTCACAACCGTGGTCCAAACACTCTTCTCTTGAGGCCACATGGTTGGGCACACGTCCATGTGGTAGGCTATAAGACTTTTCTTCATCGACTCATCATTTGAAAGGTCTTGCATTCTTTACAAATAGAAGGAACATGGAGATGTGATTGCCTTAATGCCCTTCCAACTAGCAAATTGGCTTGAATCTTCTTAGAAGTTGGCACACACCTCCATATTCATGAACTCCTCTTGTGTCTTGATCCTTGAATTGAACAAGAACTCTCAAAATGTGTCTTTGTAGCCTCTCTTTGCTTCCTTTTCTCCCTTCAAAGCATTCATAACCTAATCGCACAAAAGAACACCAAATACACTATATGAGACATTAACCATGGTAAAAATGATGCTCAATGCATGTAAATCATATAAAAAAAATATGTCTACTCAAGCACTTATCATAACCTTCTAGCAACACTGAAGCTAAGCCAAGGGAGCACCTGAAAGCGATCTCATTCCGTAGTGGCACGACCGTTGAGATAAGGACCGCTCAAGGTCCAAGTGTCATGACGAAGAGGGCAGCCGTATAGGAAGGCCCTAGTGCTTTAGATGAACTTATTTAGGAGAGTGATTAAAGGGATGAAGGAAAGCCTAAAGGCCCATCTCAGACTTGACCCATAGGTTAGGAGTATAGACCCCGAGTTCCCGTATCCTTCCAGGTTAAATACTAACAAGGAGGATGCATAGTTTAAGAAATTCATGAATATATTCAAGCAACTCCACTTTTATATTCCGATTGTTGAAGCACTATCCCAGATACCTAAGTATGCAAAATTCTTAAAGGGCTTGCTCATTAATAAGAGGAAGCTGGAAAAGGTGGCTAAGGTAGCATTCAACGGTGTTCATTCTACTATTATCGATAGTAAGCTATTGAAGAAGCTGAGAGATTTAGGCAGTTTTGTGATCCCATGACTATTGGGTGATTGAGTGGAAGAACATGCACTGGCAGATTCTGGAGCTAGCATCAATATGATGCCGTACACCATATATTTGAAGCTTAGGCTTGGAGAGTTAAGGCCGACTAGGATGACAATGCAGTTGGCGGATAGATCAGTTTGAAGACCACAAGGAATTGTGGAAGATGTTCTTATGATAGTCCAAAGATTTGTTTTACCCTTGGGTTTTGCTATTCTTGATGTGGATGAGGATGTAGAGACCACGCTTATTCTTAGAAGACCATTTCTAAACACATTTGGGGCCATCATTAATTGGAGAGATGGAAAAATGACCTTGAAGGTCTAGGAGGATGAATTGGTGTATACCCTCCCAAGCACCATGAAGCACTCCATGGATCATAATGATGAAGGTTATTATGCACATGGAACTAACTTGTCTATTTCTTATTTTGTAAAGAAAGTGCTCATGGTGGACCCCTTACAAGAATACTTTGGGGAAGAGCTTGCTGACGAATCGATGGAATCCCCAAATTCCACCTTAATATAGACAAAGTAAAATGGTAAGTCGAGAAACACAATGAGCAAGAAGATATGGATCAAGATACAATTGAATAGTGATCATGCAGTTGAGGTAGACAACTCCTTTCTTCAGAACACTAGGAAATGAAAATGTTTTCACTTTACTTACTCTGACTAAGCCAGGTTTAAATTCACCATGTGAGAAGAAGGGAGGAATTTCACCTTTTCAAGCCTTCTTGAGGTAAGGGCAGGTACATTAGGCTCATGACATAAAACAAACGCTTTGTGGGAGGCACCCATGTAATTTCCATAGCTCTAAGTTTTCTACTTTCATTGTTAGCAATTATTTCATGCCATTTTGTAAGGAGAGACTTCGTATTTATGCATTGTTGACATTACAATGACCACATGCTAGACCATTGTGTACTTGTTGTGATGCTCAGGAAGAGAAACGTTTTCTAAGTATGTTTGAATAAGTTAGCCATTGGCTCATCACGGCCATTGCCATGGCCTTGGTGACCATGTAATGGACTTCCTGTAGCATGTTATAATGTTCCATACTTTTTAGGGGATCTGGTATGGTCCTCAGCAAGCCCATAGTGAGGCCGTTGTCTAGAAAATGCACCATAGAACGACCGTGGTCAACACTTACAGAATTTTTAGCTTTTATTGCATTGATAATGACTTCATTACTGCCTCGTAATGGTTGTTATACCTCTCGCTCTAGAAGAACTAACCACATGCGTTATCCACACATTGTGTAACTGTTACTGAAAGGATATAGGGTTGGTGGCAGCTATCCCTTGAGCTTTCTAACTCAAAATATCATTTTCTCTCTTTCACTTCACCAAAGATCTCTCACCGTTGTTTGTACTAGTGTTTTCCATGGATTGACCACATAGTTTCCTTGATTCTCACCGTAAAATTATTTTCCTCTTGACCGATTTTTATAAGAATTTCAAAACTCATTTAATTGTGTTTTTATTGCAAATAAATGGCATGAATTAGCTTTGAATCATATGATGAATATTTTTGAATGTCTTTTACTTCAAATAAACAATGTATGAATTTTTTTTTTTTTTTGAAACAATCGGGCTCTACTACAGCCATACAATGATAAATAATTGCAGTTGTGGTGACCGTTGTATTCAAATTTGTAACCATGGTAGGAAAAGCCACAACGAGAGCTATTCACCTGTTGTGAACTCTCTCCCACTCATTTTTCATGAGCAATAGGTAGCAACGAGCTTGGCCCATTGTTAGAAGCCCGTTGACTATTTTGAGAACACAATGGATGCATAACAGAAGTTGATGTCCCATTGTGACCTAAACAGCAGAGCTATTGACACAAACAATGGGCCGTTATGGACCCGTTGTCATTTCTAGAGAGCACACCGTGACTATAATTACGAGCATTATGTGACCATTATGGTTCCTATTATGATCGTGGTGTGCCTGTTGTGCACCCATTGTCCTCTCCTGTTTGCTCGTTTTTATACCCTTTTGCTTTATTTAATCATATTCAATGTGAATTATAGGATATGGGTAAAAAGAGGATAGCGCATCACCCGGAGAGTGATCTTAAGAAGAAGAAGAAGAAGAAGAAGAAGAAGATTGGCGCGTCTTCTAGGCCTAAGGTCCCACGATTCCATAATTTTTAGCACAATGCACACTACAGATAGCTCATAGACCAAAGGTTCATTGGGGGCCGCCTGACACACACTTTGCGTGTGTGTACCACAAGTGCACGGGTTGTCGATGTAATAAAGTACCCTGGTGAGTGGGTAGTCATATCCATAGGGATTAGTGCTCAGAAACACAAGAATTGCTATTTAACTATAATGAAGATGATTCAAGAGTGGTGTTAACAATATCAATGCAAATAAAAAAAATAAAGAAAAGAAGAAAGAGATGCAATAGAAATAAGCAGAGGCAATCAATAGAAAATGGGGCACCCGGACATTGCTCACCCTAGGATTATTGTTTCAAGTGCAAGACTCTTTATTTTGCCTCTTAACTGATATCTAATGAGTTGTGGAAATCATAAGACACATAGTCCCAAACCTAATGTCAACCATGACTAACCCTAACATTATGCCCTGGCGGAAAGGGATACTCTCGATGCCAAACACTGTGTGTGGTTGCATGAAGATGTGGGGACTCCAAGTGATAAACATTGTTCCTTAATATAGATCTAACTCTTTGGTCCAAGCGAAAGACCCCTAGTCAAAATTAAGCCCAGTACTAAGAATTACATCAACGCTTCACTCTGTTGCTTGTGCAACTAAGCCCTAGCGGAGTTTATCTCTTAGTACTTCACTTTATCATGACTGCAAAGAACTCTTGGAACGTGGAGGTAGGATAAATCACATTGGAAGGGAAAGGGGACGTTCTGCTATCTCTCGACTAACCCTCTCGACCCTCTCCAACCTTGCTTTGTCTAACCCTCATGGTGTCTCACTCATCCACAAGGATTACCATGATAGATTCTTAACCCTAGTGTCACTCTAAGGAAAAATCAATGCAATAAACATTCAAGGTTGGAACTCAATTAAAACATCAATTAAAGAAGCATAATAAAGGTTAATGAAACAAAATCATCCTAGAGTTTACAAGTCCAAGCACCCACTAGGGGTTTAGCTCTCCATGGAGCAATATACAATCAACAATGAAATTGAATGCAAAAGTATGCAACCCATAAGTAAAACCCCCCTTGTAGTCAGTGTCGATAGTCTTATGGAGTCGCCTAGTCTTCTCTAAGGGGTTTCTTGTCATGCCTAGGGCACACCTCACCGAATCGATGTCGACAAGAGTTCCCACAATAACTCTCTTATGAAGGAACGCAATGTCAAAGGCCATAGAACCACTCCAAAGACATAGCCAAAGCCTCTCTACACCCTAGCCGCAAGCACCTCCAAAGATGGGAAAAAGATAAGAAAATGATTCTTTAAAACATCTGAAATCGCGGCTCTTATAAGGGTTGAAATCGAGCATCCACACGGGCATGTGGAATTTCCACACGCCCGTGTGAATTTTCAGAAGTTGATTTCCTGCGAGTTATGAATAGTAACAGCTACAATGACTTTCTACCGTGATTTACTACATCAAATTACTACAGTACTTCACCAAGATACTCCAGAATCCACACTTTTCATCTAAGCCACATGGATGGGCACACATCAATACGGTAGATCGCATTGCGCCTTTAACTAAACCACATTAATGAAGATCATGCTAGCATTGCACAAGTCGGAACAAGTGAGTGTGATTGCCTGTGTGCCTCCTCTAATTTGAATGTTTGCTCGAGCACACTGGAGATTGGCACACACTCACTTGTCTTTGAGCACAACTTGTGTCTTTACATTTATTCAATCCAAGAACTTCATCAACAAATACATCCACAATCAACTTTTAGTTCCTTTCTTCCACCATTGTCTCTACAACCCTAAATGCACAAAAGAACACAAATACACATGCTTAAGCAATGAAATCTGAGAAAAGCAATGCTCAATGTAAGAAAAGAATACTTTGTATTACTAATACACAAGCACTTATCACCACCTCATCGAATAGCCGATCCTCGTGTGGATCGGCATCACATACGAGGTACCCGATGTCACTTCAATCCATGGTTTAGGATTAGTTTTTCAGTATAGATGAGATGACATACTGGAAGCTGACAATGGAGCAGATGAGCTCGTTCGAGTTGGATCAGATAATCATCAGCCTCACCCAGTAAGACACCATCAGTTTCTAGATGTTTGGTAAGGAGTTTCTTATAACCTACACAAATTTCTCCGTGAAGATAGGGCTTATCGACGTGGAGTATACTTGTACCGAGGCTTACTCTCAACACCACGTCAACTTGCTTGTCTACATGAGTCTAGATCAGGTTTGGACCAATGCCTTTCGAGACTGTGAAACTTACGCATGCGGTACCTCAAAGGTGTCTACCTTGGGACAATCCAGCGTTCTAACACCTCCATGCCATCCTATCCCGATAGCTGATGGGACGAGGAGGCCACACGGGGGTCGTGAATCTCCAGGAGCTCTACATCCTAGTATCTCCATCATCAAGCCCAGGATCCACAACTGGTGACCATCTTTCTGGGTCTTTATATCCTATTTTGCACAAGGACTAGGCTTGATCGACCGATGCGCTAACATGCGGTGAGTTGGAAGGATGCGACTGCTCAGCATCATGATACTCCGAGCGATGTGCATGATCAAGCAGTGGGACCCACCCTATGATCTATAGTACTGGGTGGTCCATAGATCAAATTCAGAGTCTTGGGATGATGAGGAGTCTTCCATTGGCCACTGCCCCTGCTTCTCCTCCACTTGCTCCAACACTAGCCGCTACCCTAGCTCCACCGGCTTCTACATTAGTTCAACCATTCCACCATCAGTTGAGGGGCACCTGACATGTCTGAGGAGTGTCAAGCGAGGATTGAGGATCTAGTTCTTTATATTTTGGCGCATCTACAACACTGAGACCCTCCATCCACTCTGTCGCCTACTTCACCGTGAGCATTAGCTCTAGTGGCACGAGAGTCTCCTCCGTCTTCACTAACACCATTTCCTTTCTACTCCTACGCCAGCCTAGAGCTACCATTATATTTTTATTTTCAGTGTATACATTCTATTTTATATTCAACAAGGGACGCTTGCCTTGATGTTTTTGTACACATGCATTTTTTAGTGGATTTTTATTTCTTTACAGTTTATTTTATTTCGTTTTTTTGGTCTTGTTTTAATTCCTTCCATTTATGTCTCTGATAGTATTTGAGGTGATCATATGTTGTTTTGACCCACACAACTAGGAGCCTGGACAGGGGTAACTTTATCGCCCTTGTCGGCCCAACTAAGAAACTAGGGAAGTACTAGTAACCACACACTCACTATTTTTAAAACTTTATTTCCACTTACACTCGTGCATGCATGCGTACATTGAGCACAATGTACATTGATAGACACTTATTGAATGTGTAAATTATGCAAATATATAAACATGCAAGTATGCACTTAATACTACAATTTGGCTGGCGAGTGCTTCATAGCACTTGTGAGTTGGTACACCATTTCTTCATTTCCCAGTTTTAATGTCATCTTTCCATCTCTCTAATTGATGACTGCCCTGGATGTATTTAGGAAGGGTCTTCCAAGAATGAGTGGGGTCTCTACATCCTCATCTATGTCAAGAATCACAAAGTCCACGGGGAAGATAAATTTTTCTACAGTTACAAAAACATCCTCCATAATTCCCCGTGTTCTTCTTATTGATCTATTGACCAACTGCAAGGTCATTCTTGTTGGCTTCAACTCTCCCAATTAGAGCTTTATGTAAATAGTGTATGAAATTATGTTTATTCTAGCTCCAGAATCACTGAGTGCAGTTTTCTTTCAAAATGGCAGAATAATTCCCATTGAGAGCCACTGTGTCAACCTCTTCCAACTTCCTTTTGTTAGTGAGAAAGTCCTTCAAAAATTTGGCATATTTTGGCATTTGAGACAATGCTTCAACTATGGGGATGTTTATATGGAGTTGCTTACAGATAGTTATGAATTACTTGAACTACGCATCCTCCTTATTGGCTTTTAGTCTGGAAAGGTAAGGAGCTCGGACTTTGTATTCTGAACTGTGGGTTGAGCTACTAATGATTCTTTTTGGTTCTTTCTCCTTCATGGGTTCCTCTAAAGTATTAGGGGCTTCTTGTATGGATGTCCTCTCTATCTCGACAATTGGATCCCTAAGCAGCCCTTGCCCATGATGGTCTTACCGCTGTGATGTGAGATGGCCTTAAGCTGTTCCCTTGGGTTCGCTTTAGTATTGCTTGGGAAGCTTCCTTGCGGTCTTTCTATACTAGCGCTTGCTCTTGCCAACTTTCCAACTTGATTCTCCAAGTTCCTGATTGATGCTTGAATATTTCTCAATGTTATACCAAACTCATCCATTCTCACATCATTATTGGTCATATACTTGGCCAAAACATCTTTTATCGAGATCTTTCTTTCAGACTGTGACTACTGGGACCGGTATTGGTAGTTTTGTTACTGAGAGGGCCTTTGCTGTTGACCTTGACTCCAAGAGAAATTGGGATGGTTCCTCCATCCCTGATTGTAGGTACTGCTATATGGGTTATTTTGGCTCCTCTGACCTCCTCTAATGTAATCAACCTTTTTCACAGGAGCTACTGCTGAACTTATAATTGGGCACTAAGATGCTCCATTACCTCCTCCATAAGTTTCACAAAATATAACGACCCTAGAATTCAAGCTGACACCTTGACCATTGATCATGAGTAGATCTAACTTTCGTGTGAGCGCATATACTTTTGCTACCAAGGCGGTATCTGCGTCTATCTCATGTAGCCAAACCACCTTTTGTTGTCTCCCTCTTGAACTCCAATATAACTCATTGTTAGCCATGTCTTTGAACAATTGTTCTACTTCTTCAGGATGCTTGCATTGTTACTTAGTGATCCTCTTGTTGCTAGTGTCAATGATCGGCCTTGTTTGGTAGTTCAGTCCACTGTACAAAATCTACAATCTTATCCATGAACCGAATCCATGATGTAGGTACCGCCTAAGAAGGCACTTAGATTATTTATTTTGCCTTGAACAATGTTTTAGATTCTCCTTGGTTAAATGCTGAGATCTCCTGCCTGATCTTCGCTGCTTTGCTTGGTTTAAAGTAACGTCCAAGGAATTTTCCCCACCAAGTCATTCCATGTCTTGATAGATCCTGGTGCTAAATAAGTAAGCCACCGGTATGGCGAACCTCTCAAACTGAAAGGAAAAGAGCCATAATATGATTATGTCATCTATGACTATGCTCATCTTAAATGTCGAATAGATTTGTAAGAATTTTGAGAAATGCCATTTGGGTCTTTATCTACTAGGTCATCGAAACTGACAAAAGTTTTGAATCATCCTAATAATGCTAGCTTTGATTCAGCCATGATTACATATTCTGCACACTAAACTCTTGTCCTGTGAATTGTGGCCTTTCACACTTCAAAGTGTTCCTTTTGGTTCAGCCATGGTTGCATATTCTGCATAGCACTATCACTACCTACTTCTATAACTGGCTTCTTCTAGAGCCTTCTCAAATAACATTGGGGTTCTCTTTGGTTCCTTGTCTCATTTTACTATATCTGTGGGATTAGCTTTGGTCATGAACAGTCACCTATAGAAAAAGGTGGTGGCAATAAGTCTTTAACATTGTATGAGTATAACTAAAACAATACAATAATAATAATTGGCAAAAACAGTAAGCTACAAGTTTTCCTAGAATCTCTCCACTAAGCGCTCCTCGATAACAACTTCAAAAATTTGACGCACACTTATGGGGTGTATAAATTACGCAAATATATAAACATGAAGTATGCACTTAATAGTACAATTGGTCTGTAATACCGCATGTGTACGAGTCGTGAAGTAATACCTTGTGGGTGTCCACGAGAGTCGTACTTCCCCAGGGACAGCGAGAGGCTCCTATTACTTCCTTTTCACATAATCAATAGCCTAATCATTTCCTCTCTTTCTATAGTTTACTTGTACAAAACTATTAAACAATACAACTGGAGACGTCGTTAAGCACACTTGGAAGGAGTTGGTAGTATGTACTATAGTTATCTTGATTATTAATTATGATAAACATTAAGTGCCAATCATGTTCTAGGATCTAACAGGGGAAATTCAAAGGCCTGCTAGCCCCAAAGCCCTTGGTGACTAGGTCTACATCACAAAGAACTTAAGATGGAATCCCTTCCACCCTAGCCTCCTATGTTTGCCTTAAGTGCTGGAATCTCATGAGAAGAGACCAATCAAACCCTAAGCGTAAGGAGCAATCAATCCCTAATCCGAAAACCTAGCTATGCCTAACCTCTTAGAACATGCATAGATCTATCATGGCACGCGTATCATCAACATGGGGGTATAATCTCCTCATCCACATCAACAGTAATAATCAATTAAGAACATGCAATGATTATGAAAACTAGAACCATATATATTAATCAATCAAGATTCACAAATAATAACCAAGAGACCTAGACATACAATTCCCCTCGAGTTAGGTTCTTATAAATCATAAAAAGTAAAGCATCAAAGCACAAG
This sequence comes from Dioscorea cayenensis subsp. rotundata, assembly GCF_009730915.1. Classification (NCBI taxonomy): domain Eukaryota; kingdom Viridiplantae; phylum Streptophyta; class Magnoliopsida; order Dioscoreales; family Dioscoreaceae; genus Dioscorea; species Dioscorea cayenensis. The sequence continues at coordinate 12,377,452 of NC_052477.1, read as the reverse complement.
AGAGCCAAAAGACCAAATAAAAAATAAATAAGCATTCAATATATTCCTAGACTAACTTCCTCCAATAGTTCTCTGAAGGTTGGGGATATGAGGGTCCCAAGGTTGTCAGGATGGTGGGTGTCACTAGCTCCCCTCTGATGATAAGCCTTGAAAGATGCCTGTCACACACGATCTTCTCAGTTGATCTTCGTTGATGTACCCCTAAGAAATCCATCAGGATCTGCTGGATTATAGAAGAAACCCGGTCTTCCGCCACTCAGATTTCCAGAATTCAGGCCATCCTACCTTATTCAGCAAAAGAGTCTCCCTGATTTCTGAGAAACCTAGGGTTTTTATAGAGTTGGGTTCCTCCACGGCCTCACCAATGGCGTTGTGATACCCGTGGTGAGTAAGTTGTTGCTTGGGCTCCAAGTCACATCCTGGCATGGTCCTCTGGGTGTTATGTGTCTTGATAATGACCATATTGGTATTCAAAATGGTCGTTGTGAGGCCGTTGTGGCTTATGTGTTGCTATTGGTAGGTTCATGCTGCCACATCTTGATCACTGTAGTGTTAAGTGTAGACAACGGGTGTGGTAACTTGTCATCACACCCATTGTGAGCCATGGTGAAGCCTTATGACAAACGCCCCTTGTGTGTGACCCGCAAGTGCATGGGTTTGTCAAAGTAATAAATCCCTAGGTGAGTGGGGTATCGTATTCACAGGGAATAAAGGAATAGAAATGCCAAGTTTGCTACTTAACTAAGTGGAAATGAAACAATGATGGTGTGGATAAAGATCTATGCAACTAAACTAAAGAAAATAAGAAAGAGAGGCACAATAAAATGAGAGGAAAGGCAATAAATAAAAGTGGGGTACTTGGATATTGTTCCTCCTAGCATTATTGCTTCAAGTGCTAAACCAACTATTATGCTTCCTAACTAATTCTTAATGAGTCGTGGACATCCTTAAATAGATGGTCCCAAACCTAAGATCAACTGTAACTAACTCTACACTATGCCCCGATGGAGAAATCAACCAGTCTCAATACCTCACACTGTGTAAAGTTGCAAGACGCTCTAGGGATTCCAAGTGATAAACCCTATTCCAATATGTAGATATAACCCTTCGATCCAGGCAAAATACCCCTAATCACAATTAAGCCCCAAGTGTTAAAATCACTTCAATGCTTCACTCTACTGCTCGACCAACTAAGCCCCGGTGGAGTTCATCCCTTAACCCTTCACTCTATTGTGACCACAAAGAACTCTTGGAATGTGGAGGTAGGATAAATCACACCGGAGGGGAAAGGAGACGCTCCACTACCTCTCGACTCACCCTCTCGACCCTCTCCAATCTTGCTTTTTCTAACCCTCATGGCGTGTCACTCACTCACAGGGATTACCAATATAGATTCTCAACCCTAGTGTCACTCTAAAGGAAAAATCATTCAACAAGCATTTAAGATTGGAACTCAATTAAACACATCAATTAAGGAAGGCATAATAAAAGGTTACTGAAACAAATAAACCCTAGGGTTTACAAATCCAAGTACCCACTAGGGGTTTAGCTCTCCATGGAGCAAGATACCATCAATAATGAAATCGAAAGTAAAAATATGGAATCTATAGTAAAACCCCCTCGATATTTGTGTTAATGGTCTTCTGGAGTAGCCCCGTCCTCTCCAAAGGTCCCCTTGTCAGGCCTAGGGCACACCTCGCCGGATCTGTTCCGATGAAAGCTACCCCAATAACTATCTTCAAAGAGAAATGCGGTGTTGAAGCCGTAGAACCACTCCAAAAGACTTGCCAAAATCTCTCTAAACCCATAGCCGCAGGCCTCCCAAAAGTTGGAGATAAGATAGAAGAAAAGGATGAAAGATGGATCCTGAAATCGGGGATGTTCACGGCTTTATATAGGCTGGAATCGGAATCCATACGGGCTTGTGGAAATTTCCACATGCCCGTGTGGATTTCTGGAAATTTGATTTTCTGCGGATTGTGAACAGTAATTGTTACAGTAAATTACTACAGTGATTTGCTACAATAACCTGCTAGAGTACTCTGCCAAAATACTCCCGAATCCACACTTTTTCATCGTGGCAACATAAACGATCACACATCTATGCCTTAGATCGCGTCGCTTCTTCAATAAAAATGTCTCATTGGTAAACATCTTGCTATCATTGCACAAGTCGGGATACGCAAATGTGACTATCTTTGTGCCCCTCCAAACCATTGTAATTGCTTGTGCGTATGGAGGTTGGCACACCTTCATGATCTTCAATCACAACTTGTGTCTTCACATTTGTTCACTCCAAGACTTCATCAACAAAGTACAATCGCAATCCACTTTGGCTTCATTCTTTCATATTTGGCTTCACAACCCTTCATGCACAAATTTCACAAATACACATGCATTAGTGCTAAAACATGATAAAAGTCATGCTCATAGTAATGAAAAGAATACTTTGTATTACTAATACACAAGCACTTATCACCTTAATTTAGTAACTTGGTTCATTTCCCTTCAAAACACCCTCGATTTTTGCTTCTTTTTCCCTAAAACTAAAATAAAGGTAGTGGTGAACAAAGAAATGAAATTTCATATTATTTTCGTGCTAAATATGTAAAACTCCATGCTAAATGCAGTGTAACTGATATAGAAAATACGATTAGTTTAGAACTTATCATACATCTTGAAACATACTAGTGTAAACCTATGAAGGCATTGCACTTTGCACCTTATGTCTAGAGAGTGATGTTTTATAGTAGGATTGTCACTAGTTTTATTTCTTTTCTTGTTTGAATTCCATTTATAGCAAAAAGAGATACCTCCTTTGTAGTGCATAGTTACTCCTGACATGTCAGATACACTATATGCCTCTATCAAGAGAAAGGACTGCTCTTGGGAAATGTGAAAGCCACTAACTATGGAATGATGGTAGAAAAAGCTACCCATCCCGTAGTATGAAAGTTGCTTGAGCCTTATAGGAAAGGGCTACCTCGGGACATAAAAAAAGTATATACTTGTATAAAGATTTAGCTAAGTATAGAGGTAAATTGAATAAAAGCCCATGAAATTTTTTTCTAATTTTTTTGCAACACAATCTGGACTATAATATACTGATACAAGAGACAAACACTTGATAGAATATTGTTCTCCATAGAGTAGACTATTCTTTGCAAAGCATGTTTATGTTACCTAGCATTTGATTGTTTCCTAGCACTATTGAAACTCCACCATTCTTAGCCCGAGGTCAAGCACTCATCATGTTCATCCCTTTATTTTTATTTGCTTGAGGCAAGCAAATGTTTAAGTGTTGGAAGGTTTGATAAGTACTTGAACATGCATATTTTATATATCATTAGCACGACATCTGGCATGTTATTTCATGTATTTAGTGTCAAACTAATACAGAATTGAATCCTTTTGATCCCCAGAAGTATTTATTGAATTTCAAAGCTAAAGAAGTGATTATATAGGCTATTTGAGGTAGATCATACCAAAATAAATCCATAACACCATCATGGCCTCACCACAACCTTTGTTTGATTGTGCAAGTGTGCTGAACTCACAAGACAACATCACAAGAGCCAAAATGTCCTTCACAATGGCCATTGTATACATAAATCCCGTCGTCATAGTGCACAACCCATAGAGCCAGATTGAGTTAGAGTGCAACTTATAGCCCAAGAAAAGATTTTAGATCACAAGGCCCAAACAACGACCATTATGACCCCATGGCGGACTCCCGCTATAAATAACCGTACGTTTTCTTATTTCAAAGTAGGATTTTTTTTTTTGGTGAAATTGGTTAGAGGCGGCCAGATTTTTAGAGTACAATTGCGGCTAGAGATGAGGCTTAATTTAATTTCAGTGGATTCCAGCGAATATCTCAAGAGAGGTCAACGCATATTAATAGTGGAGTATGTGTGAAGAGATTCGGCTCCATGTTAACGTCCTTGGGATCTTTTCAATCTCAACCATTGGAGATCTATTGGAGGGAGTTAGTTTTAGGATTATTGATACTTTTCTTGTGGATTATTATTATTCTTTGATCATTTTTCCTTATCCATAAGAGGACTCAATTCGGAATTGTATGCCAATGTATCTAGGCTTTTTCTTGTGAATATTAAATTTCCATTGGCAATATATTATTCTTTCTATTTGATTGTGATTCATTCCATGTTTGCTTATTGCTAATTGTGTTGATGCTATGAGGAAGAGATTCCTCTCATTAAAACATCCATGTTTTGTTAGTTCTATGCATGAGCTAAGAGACTAGATATAGCTAGACTTTTTGAATCAGGATTTTATTTTAGTAGAGTTCTTGATCTTAAGATGGATATAGGAGGCTGTGTTAGAAGATATTCCATCTTAAGTTCCTCGAACTCTAGTTGCCAAAAGTTTGGGATTAGTAGGCCTTCGAATTTTCCCCAGTCCATCACTAAATAACATTGTCATATTCTATTTTATATCACAAGTAAGTGCTATGGAACTCCTCATACGAGTATCCACTCCTTCAATTACACCTCAAGTTCCTTGATTGTATTTTAGTAGTTAATTGGTATAATTAGATTTATTTTACTTGATGAATCACCATAGATGTTAGGTTATCCATTATGTGAAAAAGAAGTAATAAAAGCCTCATCACCGTTCCCTAAGGAATATGACCCTCGTGCTCACATATGGGTTATTACTTGACGACCCATATACTTGCAGAGTTACATGCATTAAACCATTCACACGGTTTGTGCACTTCAATAGTTATGTAACATTCCATGTTTTCCAGGGAGATGAAAAATGCATATTACATATTCTTGAGGCTATGTGACAAGTTGTGTGATAGGCCGTGTGCTGCACTTTTTCATATTCTGTTACTAATTTTCATATTTTTAGTATCTTCTGTACAGGGTATGCCACCTAGAGTGATGAGGACTATACATGAACCATCATGGAGGTAGAGGAGAAATCATCTCAAGAGGCCTACTCTGAGCTTCAATTTTCCATAGCATTCCACTAGGAGAGATTTGAAAGTCTGTGTCAAACGCTTTGGGTAAAACTATTATATGATTGAAGGGCTCTCTAGGATATCGGTTCGGATCAAGCAGTTTGAGCTTTAGTCACAATGGGTAGATGGGACTAGATGGTTGAGATTGTAGAGCCCACCTACCATGGGCTTCCCTGGGGATCCCTAGCGATATTTGAGTTTAACTCGAGCACATGGTAGTTATTTTCGTGAAGATCAAATCCAATTCTAGCTATTTGGAAATACTTGGAGCATGAGTCTAATGTAGTTCACTGTATTCCTCAATCTTTATGACACCAACTACACCATAACCAACAATTGTATGCAATTGCCTATTGATTACTTGAACAATATAAACCCCACCATGCCTGCATCATTCCTTTGCTAGAGGGTTGCACTAGAGCCTTGGATGTGCAAGGGCCCTGTAGGTCCTTAGGCTTGATTACTAATATGTGCACACCCTCCTCAACAGGATGCTTGCAAGCAAAGGACTAAGCACCAATGTTAATGGCCACCTCAATGTTTTTATCTCTATAGTATGTTTGATGGTGAGCCACTACTTTCTTCACCATCAGGGCCAATATCATAAGATTGCAATCTTTGTAGGCCCATTTATCTCTAGGCAAAGGGCTACAACTAAGAGAGATTACTTTGTTCTCAAGGCTATGTGGATGATCAGGACACCCTACTATCAGATTTTAAGTCTAATGAGGATGATGTAGATGATGAAAGGCAAGGCCATCCTTGTCTACTTGCTCTATGATCAATACTATCCAACATCCTTGAGGCATACACCAAAGAACTACTAGAGGATGAGGCACCAACAACATCCAAGTAACCATCCACTAAAGCTTGAGATCATCTGGTGAAGTTGAAGGTAATTGTTGTCGAGCTGAGGAAATATCAGAAAGAGCTTTTCATAGGCCAATGAGAGCCATGGACAAGTTGCATTTATTCAAGCCCTTCTTAGCTATAGCACCCCTTTTCTCATCTAGATGCACATAGAACCAGAGTTTGAAACCTCTCCTTTCCTTTAACACAAACTGATGATCGTGCCATTAGAAGTGTTTGATTTTTACTTCATTACTATCATGTTTTCAATATTTCTTACAATGTATTTTGTATTTTTATGAGATAGTAAGGGTTTGACTGAGAACGCCTCTTACGTGTGACGCGCAAGTGCATGGGTTTATCGAAGTAATAAATCCCAAGTGAGTGGGGTATCGTATCCACAGGGAGTAGGGAATAAAAATACTAAAATTGCTACTTAAACAAGCAAAGATGAATAATGATTGTATTGATAAAGTGTAATGTAAGCAGAAACAAAAGAAACAAGAATGAGAGGCCCAAGTAAGTGAGAGGAAAGGCAATCGATAGAAGTGGGGTACTCGGATAATGCTCCCCCTAGGACTAATGTTTCAAGTGCAAGACTTACTAATATGCTTTCTAACTAATGATTAATGAGTCATGGAAATCCTAAACTACACGGTCCCAAACCTAAGGTCAACCGTGACTAACTCTACACTATGTCCCGGCGGAGAAATCGCTCAGTCTCAACACATCACACTGTGCAAAGTTGCATGGAGTTCTAGGAATTCCAAGTGATAAACCATATTCCTATGTGTAGATCTAACCCTTTAGTTCAGGCGAAAGACCCCAAGTCACAATTAAGCCCCAGATAGTAAAGTTACTTCAACACTTTACTCTGTTGCATACACAAATAAGCCCCAACAAAGTTAATCCATTTAGTTCTTCACTCTATTGTAATCGCAAAGAACTCTATGAATTGGAGGTAGGATAAATCACACCGGAGGGAAAGGGGACGCTCTACTACCTCTCGACTCAACCTCTCAACTCTCTTCAATCTAGTTTTGTCTAACACTCACGGCATGTCACCCATCCACAAAGGTTACCAAGATGAACTCTCAACCCTAGTGGTACTCTAAGGGAGAAATCATTCAACAAGCATTCAAGATTGAAACTCAATTAAAAAACATCAATTAAGAAAGGCATAATAAAAGGTCAAAGAAACATTAACATCCTAGGGTCTTCAAAATTCAAGTACCCACTAGGGGTTTAGCTCTCCATGGAGCAAGATACAATCAATAATGAAATCGAAAGTAAAAACAAGTAATCCATAGGAAAACCCCTCGGTATTTGTGTCGATGGTCTTGTGGAGTAGCCTCTTCTTCTCCAAAGGTCCCTTTGTCCGACTTAGGCCACATCTCGCCGGATCGGTGCCGACAAAAACTCCCCCAATAACCTTCTTTCCAAGAGAAACATGGTGTCCAATCCGTAGGACTACTACAAAGACTTGTCAAAAGCCTCTTTTAAAACCCTAGCCGATGGCCTCTCAAAAGATGGAGAAAAGTTGGAGAGAAGGGTGAAAGATTTTTCTAAAAATCGGACTGAATCACAGCTTAAATAGGACTGGAATCGGGTATCCACACACCCCTATGGATTCTCCACACGGGCCTGTGGAATTTTCACACGCCCATATGGATTCTCTGGAAACCTAATTTTAGGTCGGTTGTGAACAATAACTGCTACAGTGATTTTCTACAGTAACATGCTAATGTACTCTACCAAAACACTCCCAATCCCACACTTTTGATCGAGGCAACATAAACGGGCACACGTTTATGCTGTAGATCGCAACTCTTCTTCGATCAAAGTCCTCATTGGTGAAGATCTTGCTACCAATACACTAGTCGGGATACGCAAATGTGACTGCCTTCGTGCCTCTCCAACTCATTGTAATACCTTGACTACATGGAGGTTTGCACACATTCACATATCTTAGATCCCCACTTGTGTCTTCGCGTTTGTTCCTTCCAAGATTACACCAAATAGTGCGTTCACGATCTACTTTTGGCTTCTTTTCTTAATACTCAGCTTCACAACCCTAAATGAGCAAAAGAACACAAATACACATGTGTTAGCACTTAAACCTGATAAAAGTAATGCTCATCACAAGGAAAGAACACTTCACATTCTTAAGACACAAGCACTTATTATTGCCCTTGCTAAACTTTACTCTCTATGTTAGTTTGTATATCTCAGTGCTTTAATTTTCATATCACATTTATTAGTTATTATTTTTTTTTTTTGTGTTCTTGAGCTGCACTGAACTCTAGCAATCTTCACAGGTAATCATGACTAATAACATAAAACTTCTAACACTAATAAAGGATAGAGCACATGCCTGGACTACTTTGGTGGATCTAGCTATATGGTTCCAAAAAGACCAAGAAGAGTGACCCACACCTGTGTTTAAGCTTCCAAAAAATCAATATTGCAAGGATAAAATTGAGGAAGTATTAGTTAATTTCATTGTTTGGACCCTTTTCTTCATTTACTATCACTTCATTACATTTTTATGTGTTTTCATGCATACATTAGGGATAATGCATATTTTCAAGGGTGGAGGAGGGGTTTAGGATCTAGAAAATATCTACACTTCATGAATACATGCTTAGGGTAACCTATGAGGGCTTATGATAAAGCTATTATAGGGGTTTATTAGTCAAGAAGAATTTCAAGCATTGACTAATCATATATAATCTCTAATTGTTGGTCGATTTATGCATCTTTTGCACATAATCCTTTTTGCAAGAACCTTTGTAGAATTTTCTGTTCTTTTTTTCAAAATTTTTTCATATTATAATGCTAGAACAAAAAGAGCTACTATATCTGAATTATGAAGCTACCTTTGGAAAGTTGGATACTGTATATGCCTTATTGGGGGAAGAACTACCTCTTAGGATGTGTGAAAGCTACTATTCTCTTATGAAAGTATGATAAAGAGGGTTACTAACCTTGAAAGCCACCTATGGGAGGCCTAATTAGTCGAAAATCATTTTTAATTGGTTGAGGTAGCTAAGTATGCGGTCTACACATTTTTTTAGAGCAGTGACTTGCTCTTACTCACCGTCTTATCATTTCTTCATGACTTTTGAACTCCTTCCTTTTCAAGGCTTGAAATCAAGCAATTTTAGCCCTTCTCATTTGAATTGACTTGTTCACTTGGGGGCAAGCAAACGTTCGAGTGTAGGAGAGTTTGATAAGTGCTTGAATATGCTTATCGCTTACATTATATTTATACTCGCTAAGCATGCATTTTCTAAGAATTATCTTTTATTGAATAATTAAATTGTTGTTTCATGCCCAGCCATTGAAGACATGTACAGGGCAAAAAGAATCGAAAGATGGCCTTTTGGAGCAAAGAAATACAAAATCAATGGTGTCCTGGTAATCACAAGACCTGGCACATAGGTAGGCAATTTACACATGGCCGTGTGATTGACTTAGGGAATTTTGCACAAGTACTCAATCACCGAAAAAACACACATGTAATCACACGGTCCAATATAGGGTGTGTGAACTTTCATAACTACCCCAATAAAAGATGCTGACGGCTAGGTTTTAAAGGACGTTTTGAAGAGTTTGAAGATGGCAACTGGGACTACATTAAAGTTACTCCAAGGAGGAGTTGGCAACCAGTTTCATCAAGTTTATGTAAATCTCACACATTAAAGGAGTCGCCAGGTGTCATTCAAGGCGCCATTTTCCATCTCAATCTAGTGTAATCAAGGAATTGGGTGGCGCTTATCAATTAACAAGAATAGTGAAGATTTTGGGAGTCATCATGTTTTCTTTACCAACATACATGCCTTTTGATGTGGGTTTGCACTCCTTCTTAATGACGATCTAAATGATTTAGTATACAGCATGATGAAGCCTAGGACTTAATTGTATGACTATTTGGATATCAATTTCTTTATTGAGTATAAGTTCGGGAATCAACTTTTTGTTCTAATTGTCATGTCATCTATTTTAGTGAGAGCTTGATTACATGTTTGATACTTATTAATGAGTTTGAGAGATCCATTAATAGTAGATCTACCAAAGTTAATGAGAGGTGAGAGCTAGCTTTAAGGTTGGTCTATTGCTTCACTCTTTCAATTAGGGTTAATCTTATCTTTGAGTGTCATTGCACTACAAGAAAAACATGTTTTTGCAATGGCTTAAAATGGTAATGCAAAACAAGTTTTTTGCGCCAATAAAAAATCCTTGTCACAAAACAATAATCTTTTGCAACCAACTCAAATATCCGTCGCAACAACTATAAGCTTTTGCGGCCGACACATACACCCATTGCAAAAACCATTACTTTTTGTGACCAAGACAAATATCTATTGCAAAAACTATAAGCTTTTATGACCAAGACATATACCCGTTGCTAAAACTATGGGCTTTCATTGTGCCAACTATTAGCTTTTGTTATCAACCCAAATAACAACGCAAAAACTATATCTGTTTGCAACCAGCACAAATACTCGTCGCAAACACTTTGAACTTTTGTGACCAGCATATTCACTTATCGCAAAAGCTATGAGTGTTTAGTACCAAAACAAATGCATTTTGTTGCAAATATTTCATGCTTATGTATTTGCAAATTTTACTAAAATATAAATTAATTAGTTTGCAGGTAATTTCTTTTTTCCTTAGGGACATATATCTGAAAAATGATTTGATTTCTATTAATAAATATTATCAACAGTAATGTTTACAAAATGATTTCAATTAATAAATATTGAGAATTCAATATTATATTTCTAATATGAATATGTTAATAAACGTGATAATTTTAATTAAAAAATGGCTGAATCAAACATAAATGTTCAATTAGATATTTAATTAATAACGGGAATAATTACTTAATGAATTAGTTTAATTTAATTATATGATAAATGGTGCAGTAAAAAATTCAAGATAAAAAAATAGTTTAATTGTTAAATAAAGAAAAAAAGGAAATCTAATTTCAATTTTATTTAGAGAATGCTATATATTTTGAAAACATTAACGAGTAAATATTTTCTATATATATTAAAAATATTATAGTATTTTATGTAATCAATATTAAATAAATTAAAATTAGGTTCTTACGGTGAGGAAATATATGAGAGTGACCATCTTAGAGAACTTGATTATAATTATTAAAATGATCTTTAGTTATATTTTCAATGATACCTTTATTTATATATTTAAATATAACAAAAAAAAACCCATGCCAAAGTAGTGGAGCCATCATAGCCAACCATTTTGTGTCACTATTCGTTTCCTCTTATTTGATCAAATCTAATTAGAACTTATTTCTAATCCCTAATTTAGTGACTTGTCGTGGTATTAACGGGCCAATTTTAAATGTAGCCCTTGCCCTCATCTATTAACAAGTAGTAATATATATCAATATCATACTTATTTAGACTTATCTTATAAAATTTTATTAGATTAGCCAAAAAGTATATATATATATATATATGATGTTCTGGAAAACCGTAATTTTGTAATTAACTCCAAAGGCTAAGGGCATTATATATTGAGCATAAAGCAATCGTAAGATGGTTAGTGAGAAGAGAGATCTCTACTTCACCTTGTATGGATATAGGAGCTAGTTATATTTAAAAAAAGATTGGTTTATTCTAGAATTGTTTGGATTACCCACATTTTTAGGATTCACAAATTGTTTATGCAATCATATA
>NC_052477.1:12350243-12364896 GCF_009730915.1 Dioscorea cayenensis subsp. rotundata | reverse complement strand
CATAGTGGTATATATGCAAACATTAATTCATACATGTTATATTATCCTTGGAATAGGCTTACACGGGCAAATATATGCTCTCTAGCTATTTTCATCTAATGCTAATTTACTTTTTAGGCAACCTATGCTTAGACCACGAATGGTTTCACTTATAAGATGATGTATCACTGGCCGACCAAAGATTAGTTGCATATGTATGCATATCGATAGAAAACCTAATCTTAGTACCCATATATATATATATATATATATATATATATTTGTGTGTAATTAACACAGGGATTATAGGATTTGACATGTGGAAAAATAAATTGGAGAAAAAATATATATAAAAATATTGATTTCTCCATTAAACTATTTTTTGATAAATTGGAGAAAAAATAACAATAGTTAATATGATTTAAAATACTTTTGTGTGGTTATAGATGAGAAAAGAAATTTCAAAAAAGATAATGAAAGATTAGGTTTTAAAAATTTTTAAAATTAAAGCACAAGTAGATTTTAGGATTTTCAGAATTATAATTAATTTTTTAATAATAATTAATTTTTAAAAAAATTTGAAGTCTAATTTAAAAAAAATGATAGAATTTTCTGAAAAAAAAAACATACTAAATTAAATAATGCTTCAAAAGAATGTTCTGTGCTTTCCAAATGTCTTAGCAAAAGAGTGTTGACTAGCCATTTGATAAAATGGTCCACAAATAAGATGACTACCACTACAAGAAAAACAGAAAATTTGACACAGTAATTTTGTCACGGAATTAAAACCGTGCCAAATTTGTCACGGGCATTGGCAGTGAAATAAAAATAGTGACAAATTTTTCACCGACATTGGCACGGGAAAAAAATTGTGACAATAATTGGCACGAAAAACCGTGCCAAAGTTTGTCACGGTCTTTGTTTTTCGTGCTAATGTTTGTGACAAATTTGTCACGGTATTTAGCACGGTACTTACAATCTGTGGCAAAAACCGTGACAAATACTGTAAAAAATATTTTCACGATTAAAACCGTGACAAAAATAGTGGCAAAATAAACCAACATAAAATGGTCTTTTAGTAATATTACAAAAAACTAAAAAAAAAAATTAACAAAATATAAAATTAACATGGATTGAAGAGATGAGTACAACCCTCCACAAGGGACATTTTTTTCTCATATGAAATACTTAATAAGTGCAAATATATTTATATCCTAATCATATTATTAAATAAAAAGAATTTTTATATGCATATAATAAAATAAAAAACAAAATTTAAAGATCTTTGGGTTCATTTGCAAAACTTTTATAAAAAAGATTAAAAATATAAAAATGTGATATTTTAATTTATTAATCGGGGCCGGGGGAATCCCCGAAACTGAAAAATCCCCACGGGGACAGTTACGGGGACAAAATATTCTTGGTATTCGGGTTTGGGGCAGCGGTCGGGGATGGGAGCGTAAAATGAGGGTCAGGGGTGGGGAATGTGTCCCCCAGTGAATACCCGCCCATTAACATCCCTACCACCGTACAGATAATCTCAAATGATTGATAATATGATTCTATTTTTATTAAAACTTAATATTTTTTTTTAAAAAAATAATTATAATTTTTATTTGGCACGGAATTTGGCACGGTTTGCCGGAATCCGTGCCAAAAACCATGACAAAGAAGAATATTTGTCACGGTTATTGGCACGGGTTTTTGATATAATTTGACAAATTCATTGTTAGATTTTTTTTTTTTTAATAAAAAATTATATTTGTGGTGTACATGCACAAATATTGTGACTAACTCAATACTAGCTAAATACAAATTATAAAATATAAAATTAACATGGATTGAAAGGTATAAAATCCCAATTTTCATCTATATGTTAAACAATTATTAGAAAAAAAGAATTAGTTGGCACGGAATTTGGCACGGTCTACCCGACTCCGTGCCGAAAACCGTGACAAACAAAAATATTTGTCACGGTTATTGGCATGGTTTTGGATATACTTTGACAAATTCATTGCTACAATTTTTATTTTTTTAATAAAAAATTATAGTAGATGGTGTACATTCACAAATATTGTGATTAACTCAATACCAACTAAATATAAATAATAAAATATAAAATTAACATGGATTGAAAGATATAAAATCCCAAATTTTCATATATATGTCAAACAATAACTAGAGAAAAATTGAGTTGGCACAGCACTGCATGGGTCATGAATCCATGACAAAAACCGCTGACAAATAAGAGTATTTGTCACCGCTATCGCACGGGTTTTTGGATATACTTTTGACAAATTCATTACTACAATTTTTATTTTTTTAATAAAAATTATTGTAGATGGTGTACATGACTAACTCAATACTGACTAAATAGAAATAATAAAATATAAAATTAACATGGATTCAAAGCTATAAAATCCCAATTTTCATATATATGTCAAACAATTATTAGAAAAAAATTTTAATTGCCACGGAATTTGGCATGGTCTGCCCGAATCCGTGCCAAACACCGTGACAAATAAGTGTATTTGTCACGGTTATTTGCACGGTTTTGGATATACTTTGACAAATTCATTACTATAATTTTATAATAAAAATTATTGATGATGAAATAGCATCACTAACTCAATACTCGATCTAAATAGAAATATAATAAAATATAAAATTAACATGGATTCAAAGCTATAAAATCGATTTTCATATATATGTCAAAACAATTATTAGATTTTAATTAGTACGTAATTTCGCACGGTCTGCGAACTGGTGCTAAACACGTGATAAATAAGAGTATTTGTCGCGGTTATGACTGATTTTGGATATACTTTGACAAATTCATTACTTCAATTTTTATTTTTGTAATAAAAATTATTGTAGATGGTGTACATGCACAAATATTATGACTAACTCAATACTGACTAAATATAAATAATAAAATATAAAATTAACATGGATTGAAGGTATAAAATTCCCAATTTTTTCATATATATGTCAAACTATTATTAGATTTTAATTGCTACGGAATTTGGCACGGTTCGCTGAACTGCGTGCAAAAACAATGACAAATAAGTGTATTTGTCAGCAGTTTATCAGCACGGTTTTGGATATACTTTTGACAAATTCATTGCTACAGTTTTATTTGTTTTAATAAAAATTATAGGTAGATGGTGTACATGCAAAAATATTGTGATTAACTCAATAGAAAATAAATATAAATATATATATATTAATAAAAATTTAAATTATTGCTATATATATCTATATATCTTTATATTATATTAATTACGGTGACATAGTTATTATTGTTATAATATATTTTAATTTTTAGTTAAATATTTGGCTTAATAAATTCTTTTAATGAGAATAAAAGGATATTTAAGTAATTATATTTTAAAAAAACTTAGAAAAATCATGAACTAAAAAGTTTGAAAAGGAAAAATCAATTTATCATGCCTCCTCACTGGAATCAAGCCAGATTTTTTTGTAAGTAAAACATATATACAACATTAATAGTGCATGCCTCTTATCCAATCGCCATTTGTTGCTTGATGATTGGGCCACAACTCTCCCTCTCTCTCTCCCTTTCTTGTTTTTTTTAAAATTTTTGTTCAAGGGTTTTTAATGTTTTCTTTAAAAGATATGTATATATATATATGTATAAATGCATTTTTTTTTTGTCTTTGTTTGCAAATAATAATGTATATACCATTTGTTTTTTTTAAAACCCTTTTTAAACGTTTTTGTTGTATGTGACATATATATTATATATAGAACTTTTAATATTCTCCCACTCACATTGTATTGCCATTAGGTTATGTATAATATAATACACGAGTCTTATTGCAAACCTATTTTTATTTAGATGAACTAAAAGATACATATATATATAAATGAATTATGTATTACTATTATTGTTATTTAAACAACTTCATACTTTTCAAGTGTTTTTAATCTATAACAAAAGACCACAAAATGTCATCTATAAGCGGGACTGTATAGATATATAGCATAATCAACAAGCATTTTGTGCTTCACCTTATTTTGGGTTTTTAGAGTTCAATATCTAATTCTACTTGTTAATTAGTGCTAATAAGTTCGAAAAGCATTGTGTCTATTTCTATTTTTAATATATTATATATTTTAAATTTGATTATACGTTTTTGAAATAATTATTTAGTTATCATCTTTAACCTTTCTTTCTTTGCAAAATATGAATAAAGTTACCATATGCCCTCGCTCCTATCTTAATTAACTCATGTAAACTCACTCAATTACTTGCTAAAATAAATGTCAACAATCCACAAACATTTACCTGCATCACATGGGATTTAAAAATCTCAAATATTGAATTGGAAAAATAAAATACCAATTTTTTAATATTAAAATATAGTGTAGAGATTATACCAACCTTTGAACTTATCTAAAAACAATTGAGATTGTTAAAAAGAATGATAAAAATATTAACTTTTTAAAAACAAAAAAATTTGATATATATATATTAGATTATGTTTTAATAGATACAACACACTTTTCATCTTTACGTGTGTGTTTGTGTGAGAGAGAAAAGAGAAAGTCGGAATGGGAGAATAAACTTGAAGATAATAATGGAATGCCATTAATTATATTAAAGTTAAAAGACCATGGAGTGTTTATTCTCCGGGGTGAAAGAGACTAGGGTGAACAATCGAGGTTCCATTAGAAATATATTCTATTACTTTCCCTTATTTCTCATTCTTTTCTTTCTATCCCTCAGTCTGCTTCTTCCACACATCTTCTCCTTCTTCTCCTTCACATCATTTTTCTTTTCTGAGTCTCTTTTTCGGCTTTACAGCTTTTACGCCTTTTGATTACTTCTCTTTCTCCCGATCATTTCATCTCTTCTTCATCGTTTTTGGAACCCTAAATTTTGGGGTATTTTCCTTTTTGTTTAATTAGTGTTTTTGTTTGATTTGAGCTATTTTGAAATCTATTGAATAGGTTCATCAATTTCTCGTTGAAAACTTACTCTGGTTTTGCTCATAGGCCGTCTTTGGATGTAAAGCAGCCGAGATCCTTGGTCATTGGCGAAGGTGATGGAGTTACCAGATGGGTGAATTAAGTCACAAAAAGTAAGTCTCTCGAGGGAATTAATTGCTTGCTTCTTATTCTCATTGTTGATTAAAAGAGCTGTAATAGGCACCGGTTTTGAGTGTTTTCAAGTAGGATATACCTACACTTGTTGTTGTGTCATTCTTATTTTATCTCTTTGAACTTTGTACAAGAATCGACAAGAAAAGAACCCTCCCTATCTGGATAGTACACTAATGCAAGAAATCCAAAGTGCTATTGTTTTTAGGTGTTTTAACTTCAGTGTAGATTGCATTGCGGGAGTATCTCCATTTCACTTCCATCGAGTACATAAAGGAAGTTCTACGGTGTGTTGGGGGACAACCTTATAAAGAAGCAACAACCACTGATGTTCTTTTACTTTAATTCAAAGGTAAAGCCTAGTTTCAGTTCGATTCTTCTTTGTTAGAGCTTGTTCTAATTTATAATTAAGAAATTATTATTACTATTAGTTTTGTAAGGAATATTACTATTTAGGTAAAACTCTATGAGAAGCAACAAAATTTGGTGCTCCCAAGAGTTTATGTGTGTTGTAATGTGGGATTTTGATTGGGGAACAAGGAAAAGAAAGTAAACAGGAATGTGAAAGAAAGAAGGTTAAGGAGATAAGGGAAGCTTGATTGATTCCGTTTCTTTATAGGCTTTGCAAATACAAAGATTAAGGAGAGGTTGGGGGAATGCAAGAATGGGAAAAGAAAGGCATAAAGAAACACATAATTACAAGCTTCATGCATGGATATAAGTGCTTCATGTTCAAAGTTGGGATTCTAATTAAAGTAGATGAAGGTGAAAGAAGAGTCCAAAGGTGATGTCTTCTTAGATAACTTTAGACTCAAAAATACAGAAATGCTATTTATATATATATAAGTACAGTGGAGCACTAAGAGAAGAAGTGGAAGAGGAGGATGAGATCAAGGATAGGTTTAATGGGTTTAGGTACTACTTGTAGAGATTAATTTTTGTTGTTTGTTTATGGGTTTTGGTTGTGAATCCATTGATGCTTCTATTGTTCATGTTTTTAACTTAAGTTTTGTTCAAGTTGATTGAATCAAATGTTGACCAAACTAGACTATTTGGTATATGCATGACTTTTCCATGTTTGGTATATGCATGACTTTTTCCATGTTTCAACTATTTAAAAATACACATATGATCTGGAGCTTAATTTTGTTCTTCCATGAATTAATAAAACCAACTCATAGTGAGAGTTTGTAAGCACAATACCAACTTCCTAACATTTTCCAATTTTAATATATATATATATATATACTAACCATTAACAATATGTTTATTTATATACTATACCTTAACAACTCCATGGTCTTATGATGATGATCAATATGAGTACTACTATCAGCTGGAGTACACCGCCATGAGGAAAGAACTAACTATAATGCATATACATATTTATATATATATATATATATATATACTATAAATGTGGAAGAGAAACAACCGAAGTTATCATCAAGTTAGTAAAGAAATAAAGTTTAGCTTCATCTAGGAGTATGTTATGAAACAAGGATGCTACTTTATATGGATATATATTCCATAATGAGCATTAAATATAGATTCCATAACTCACATGTTTATTCTTTATATGGATATAGAATAACCACATTTATATTGTTTATGATTAATGCATGTTAATTGTAGATGTTGATGTAGTTATTTTGATTACTACATGAATGAATAAATAAACAAAATGATCTCTTGTTATAGTTAATATTTATTCATGCATGTATATATTGTCTACTGTTTTACATGCTTTTCAAATGGTGCATAATACTTAATTACAAATAGTGGTTGTAGGACAAAATGGTTGTCAAGACAGTGGATGTATAATTGAAATCTACCTGGGCGAAAAGGATTAACTGACGAATTTATTGCCGGGGTGGATGAGGTTTATCCGATCATAATTAATCAAGATGACTCATATAAGAATGGAGAAAATATTAGGTGTCCTTGTTTTTAAGTGCAAAAATACGATTTGTTCACCCAAATGATGTTGTTACACATTTATATCGTCATGGGTTTAAACAATGTTATTGGAATTGGACTTGTCATGGAGAAAGAAATTGTTCCCAACTAGTGATTGAGTCAAAAATGATGTTCGAGGATCGTGTTGTGGAACAAGTGACACATTAGGGTGACTATGGGCGGAATGACTTGGGATCAAAGGGATGGTATATGATTGCATTCGTTCTCATGTTCCGCCTTTGGATCCATCTCATTGTAACAATGAATGAAGGTCAAGCATACAACCACCATTAGATGAGCCAATTTCCAGTTTTCAGGGTGGTGATAGAAGTCAATTATCTGATAGATTTTTTGATGTGTTAAAAGTTGTTGATCAACCTTTGTATGAAGGTTGTGAGAATCACTCTCAATTGTCTTTTGTTACTAGAATGTTATCAATCAAGTCGATGCCAATATATCGAGGCTGGTTTTATTACTATGATTTACTTGCAATTGAGAGGTTCTTCCTCTCGGATAATACAATCGCGATAGATTATTACCATCACAGAAAAACCATGAATAAATTGGGGATGCCCGTGGTTAAAATTGATGCTTGCAAAAATGGTTGTCATGTATATTGGAAACATGATGACATGCACATTTTCAAAGCGAGTTACTTGCAATGAGCCGAGGTATAAACGGATAAAGGGTCGAGCGCAAACTATCTGATAATGGCGGGGCATAAAAAGATTGCTCAAGCAATATTAAGATATTTACCATTAACTCCAAGATTGCGGAGAGGTTATATGTCTTGAGTGCTACGATAGCACATGACTTGGCATGCTACTCATGAAAGAAACGAGGGAGTAATGCATCATCCATCTGATGGTGAAGCATGGAAACATTTTGATGCAATTTATCCCAATTTCGCCAAAGAACCTTGCAATATTCGTTTTGGGTTTGTGTGCTAGATGGTTTTACACTGCATGAGCAGTTTGTGAGAACATATTCTTGTTAGGCCGATGAGTTGTGAGCCTTTCAACCTTCCGAGGAATGTGCATGAAAAGACCTTATGTTCTTATCACTAATTTGTCTAGGGCTAAGAATCCAAAAAGAACATAGATATATTTTTCGCAACCAATTGAGAAGTTGAATAATTTGTGGGAATTTGGTGAAATGACTTACGATGTTTCAAAGTGAATATTTTCTCATGAGTTGCACTTTTGTGGACATTTAATGATTTTTCTTGCATATGGGATGCTATCGGTTGAAGTCTTGCCGGTTTTGGGATGTCCAATTTGTATGGAGAAGTCAAATGCTTTCCATCGCAACATGGTAGGGAAGACAGAGTTATTCCGATTGTCATCGGATGTTCTTACCACGAAATCATGCATATCGCAAGGACAAGAAATCTTTCATAAGTGATGGATTGGAAAAATACTTCACCACAAAGATTATCGAGTGAGGAAATTTTTAATCAGAGTTATGCTATTTTCCAACGACAATGGAAGACCCGGTTAACACCTCGGGTATGGAGCAACACATAAGTGGACAAAAGTATTTTTGGGATCTACCCTATTGGAAAAAATAATCTGATCCGACATAATCTTGATGTGATATATATATAGATGTCTTCGACAATGTGTTTTTCACAATCATGGATGTGAAAAGGAAAGAGTAAGATAATATTAATGCAAGAAATGATGTTGGTATTCTTTATGACCGTAAAGAGATAGCAGTTCCTTCAAACTTTTCAAGTCAAACTATTCCTAAAGCAGTTTATACCTTGACAAAAGAACAGAAGAGGGTCATTTGTGGATGGATTCAAGAATTAAGGTTTCCAGATGGTTATGCTTCTAATCTTGGAAGGTGTGTTGACATGAATAGAATTGAAAATGATTGGCATGAAGAGTCACGATACTGCGTCTTTATGCAAAGGCTCATTCCGATTGCCTTTTGAAATTATTGCCATCATTTGTTTGGAATCCGATGCGAAATTAAGTTTGTTATTTCGCCTGCGATATGTTCTACTGCAGTTGATATTGATAAAATTATTAAGTTAGAGGAAAATGTTGCAATGATTTTATGTAACTTGGAAAAAATATTTCCACCGACTTTTTGATTCCAGTGGAAAATCTCATTGTTCATTTGCCTATGAAGTTAGAGTGGAGGTCCTATTCAATATAGAAGGATGTACCCTTTGAGGAGGTAATTCACGCCATTTCCTAGTTTTAGATGTCTTCAATTCCTTCTTTACATAATTTATATGATATACTATTTTTATACGTGTAGGTTTCTCAAAGAATTAAAGAAAGCATTAAAGAATAAAGCACACATCGAGGGTTCAATATGGCAAGCATATATTGCTCAAGAAATCGACATTTTTGCAGAGCATTACTTTGAGCCTCACATATCGTGTAGAAGGAGGAGGCCATGATGAAATGATGAGGTTGCTAACAATGAAATTTTTCCACCTTTCTCAATATTCAATTATCTTTGTCGAGGCCAAGGTCGTCCAAAAATTAGGTGGTTATCACGAAGATGAGTTACATGTAGCACATACTTATGTGTTACGGGAATTGTCAAGTATATCCATATTACAAGTAAGTTATTATTGAAGAATGAGAAATATAATTTTATCATGTGTACATGTTCAAGATCTAATTTTGATATATAAGTATTTCTTGTTTGAATGGACATTCTTAGGATATTTTGTGTCACCATACTTGGAAGGAACACATGATGCCATCTATAAGCGGTTGATAAGCATTTCGCATAAAAATGGTTTGAAAATTTTGTGATAATGATGCGGAACATGTTTAAATTGTACTAAGAAATAATGAAAATTTTTTCATTAACATTTTTGGGATTTAGGTGGAAAATGAAGTTAATCAAGTAACAGATCCTCTCTTACGGAGTTTGGCTTGGGGTCCATCAAAGAAAGCAACAACATGGCTGGATATTTCATTAATGACTACAACCCATCGCACACACATGGAATGCTGAAGACCACCATGAGCGTGGTGATTGTTTGTGTAAGAGGAAGCAAGTCGGAGGATTCATCTTGTGATTTATCTGGTTTTACTCGAAGTATGTAGTGCAGCTTGAGTGCGATGGTGGTAAGATGGGATGCGATGCGTGCTTTTGAGTGCTCACGTGGTTTGACCCATTCAAATGGCACCAAGAGTTTCACACCCCCTATATAAGTTGAGGTTGATATTAATTGTAAAAGAGGTTCCATCAAAAGTATGATCCATTTGTGATGGCCAAACAAGCCACTCAAGTGAACTATATTTGCATACGCAGGCATGAAGAAAAACAAAAGTTGATTGGTTGTCCTGTCATGTCCCTACAAAGCTACGAGTGGTTGGAGACATGTTGGTCGAGAAAAGATGCATTTGCATAGCAGAGTGAAAATCGAGTCCACAGCTGTGTGTGGTACTATGGAAGAAATTCCTCCTTTGCGACCACTGAGGCATACAACTTGTGTTGACTTGCTGATCTACAGCCCATTTCGGGAACGTGAGGCGGGAGAGACAAAAGAAAGCAAGGCTAACCCGAGATGTAGAAAAGCGAAGACAATTGATGATGATGGTGATGATGCTGATGGTGATGGTGACTGGTGATGGGTGATGATGATGGTGATGATGATGATGATGATGCAGTGATGATGTTGATGATGTTGATGATGATGATGATGGAATACTTATTGACTTTTAAAAACTACGCACTATTTTGTAGCAAATCTTCTTTTGTATTTCCTTTCAGTATGAACCTCTGATTTCGCCATCGAGACGAGTGGTTTTATTTTATGAATAAAAACTTGCGATGTAATCTCATGGCATGAGAATCTCATTCCTTGATTTTAATGGGATAAGAATCCTCAGCATTGCTGTGTGTCTGATTTGTGTTTCAATGTAGGTGGGTTGATTATTTCACTTGGAAGCGTGATGGATCATTATCATAAGATCCCAGGAGACAACATCGTGTAATTTATGATTCTGTTTAATCTCTCTTACTCTGAAAATTGATTTCAAATTTGTTTTGTTAACACAATGATTATGTCAATAAACATATTTGCTTTTCCCTTTATAAGTAAGATGGCATGGATATAAAATGAAGAGTCTTGGATACTACCATTGTGCTAAATTAGAGATTGAATGAATTTGAAACTTGGTAAAATAACAATTTGTTTGAATTACATTGAATTTTATCCACCAATATGCAATGCCTTGATATCATTCAAGTATATATATATATATATATATATATATATATATATTTTATTTATATTTTGTATCTCTTAGGGGCCGGGGAGGTGGGTGCGGGCGTCGATGGTGGTCGATCGAGAGTGTCGGGCCATGGTGGCCATTCCACTCAGGGCAGGGTCAATCACACCCGAATGGAAAGATCCGGTGACAGGCACATAAATACATGTGTGGTTGGGAATGCCTGTAACATGCACATCCAAGCATTCCAACCAACAACAACAATGAATCCCATCACTAATAACGCAACCCTTACACCGGTATACGTTAAGCGCCCAGCCTCCCCAATTCCACATGGAACTTCTACCCATGCATCGGGACTACTCACGGCAGTGGGTGCATAGGTGGAGTCACGAGGAGCATTGGATTTGGTTGATCCACCCGAGACGGTTAATTGTATGTGAGTTGCATTTCATGTTATAACAATTTACAATTTTGTATATAATTTATCTAATAAAAGTTTCTAAGTTTTCAGTAAATTTGTTTTATATCACTCTTTTATTTAGAGATTATGAAGTTAAAGAGAGCAATACATGAATTGGTGAAGGTCACTATAAAGAGCATGGGTGGATGGGGAAAAGTGCCCAAGATGTGAGGCAAAGGATATTCACTTGCTTTTAAGGTAAGTATCATTTATTTAATTAAGTGGTCAATATCTTTTAAGTATACATATTAATTTATAATAAAACATTACATTCATTAATATTTTAAGGGCATTTATACATGGGAGCCACAACATGGCAGGTGTCGTCGATTAAACTAGGCAGTGACCATGAAGCTAGTGAATGGCTAAAAAATTTATATCTTGCACATAGGTGTAAGACTCATTTCCATTGTTAGCTCTGTAGTTTGGGGAGGGTTTGCAGAGATATTGGGGTCGGAGGAACACCCAAGAAGAATAAGTGAAAGAACAAACAAAATAGGGGCCAGTGGAAGCTCCTCCCTGTTATTTACCATGGTGGATGCCTCCGATGCTAGCATGCACATATGGTAGTAATATATCCTTTATCCATTTAAATACCATTATAATTGTTACATTTTGACTATTTAATATTTATTTACTATATTGTTTTAGGCAGATTGGGTGGGGACACCTAAAGGAATGTTTTATCCCGGACTCATGGAGGATGGCTGCCAATTTGGGCGTTATACAGGAATTATTTGTCTCTGTATAATATATTTTTCATATTACAACATTATTATTGAGCTAAAGATGAAAATTTTAAATTACATTTACTAATAGCCAGCAGGGTTCAATTTGGGATACTTGTTTTCAAAATCCAGTGCGGCTTCAATGATTGTTAACGCTTTATACCACTTGAGATTTACCGGTAAAAGAACTGAAATGAGTGTGCTTTCTTTATTAGGAACCAAAATGTTGACTTGTCTTAAATCTTATATGGATGTAGACCTTTACATATCTATATTGATTTATATTTTTATCAAAATTTAGTTAGGAATGAAGTGGAGAAAGATCTTATTTTTCTTTCACATGTTGAGATAATAATGTTGACTTTGTATTTTATTTACATTATGTTAAGGTCCTATGAGATAATATACGGGGATATGGCACTCAAATTTTATGTGACTTCAAGTATCGGTATTTGAAATTGTTTGCAATATCATATTTGAGATTTTCTTTAGTTCTTAGGGTCTTTGGCCCTTGGGGTTCCCAGGCTATAAGTTCAACTTTTGGTTATACGAAAAGTGAATTGGTGATTGTTTGAAGATTTGATCTATTACCGTAAAGACTTGAATCATTGGTGCTGATCTTTGTTGTACAAGCTCTTTAACAGGCTTTATATTTGTCAGTTCTGATTTAATTGCGCTCTGTTGGTGAAACAAAACTATGTTTGATTGGTTTAAAATGAAGTTTATTTGAATTGTTTCACATTTAACAATTCACTTTTAAAACTAAACATGTATTGATAAAGGAGTTACATGTATTATTATAGGCCTAACTTTTATGACCCATGATAGGCTTAAGGATAAGAGTTCTCCTTGTTTTTATATTATTTAAAACTTATGATCACACACATAATAGATGGCAACCACATTTGCATTTTTATTATACATGTATCTTATCAACTATTTATCGGTTTGTATGGTGACAAATAAGGAAGTTATTTGAATAAATTGGGTATTTTAATATATTATTCATAAATAATAATGTGACTATTTTGGTGGTTTGTTTGTTTGATTTTGGAATAATATTTATATATAATCATTTGAAAGGAGTAGCAGGTACGGAACAATTTGAGGAAAGCTATTGTAGACAATCACGTTCCGGCATGAATTGAGGGATTCTATATCGATCAAGATGGTGCTGGGATAGGATAATGAGTCGTAATAGAGTTTGTAGGAAAGGTAACATTGTTAGGCAAATGTCTCAATTACAAGCCGTGCTGGGCCTTGAATCAAGCCCGAACAACTCGCAACAAAGTTAAAGAGTTAATTGGAGCTTGCTAGATCTCGTCTTGCGGGGTGATCTTGAGTTGGCTCGTGATTGACTGAATCATCATTGCTAACTTTGAATTCGGGTACAAGTCATTCTCCTCAAAACATGCCTACTCGCCATGCACCACATGCTCTCGACCTGCGGAGAGTCTCAAACACATGCCGGCAACTCTCCAATGTTAGAAATTTGGTTTAAGTCTACGGATAATTCTCTTGGGGATGATGTAGGTGCGGACTAGGATAATGTGAGATTCTGATTTTGTGGTATTTTGTTGGATGATGTAGGGCCAGGATTAAGATGATTGTAATAACACATTTACAGTATTTATTTTAAAATCTTAGAGAGAACATATTTTTAATTGATTAATACGAGGTTGTGATATCAAATGGATCTACTGTGTTAGAAAAATAAATTTTAATTTTTCCTTAAGTAAATAAAATTGTACCAAATTTTTGCCAAATTCATTACTGAAATGTGTTAATAATTATATATAAATATTAAAATACATATGACATTTGTGTGAAATAAAATAATATAAGCATGCAGGCTTAATAATCAGGTGGCGTACAGGGTCGTTGCTTGAGACCTTCTGGCCGTTGCCAAAGGCCAGGCAGACAGAGCCTGGCAGATTGCCCAGATCGGGTGTGAGAGCTACACTTGAGATCAGGTGACCAAAGTGCAGTCTCTCTTGCAGGTGTGTGAATCACGATGGTGCCCATGCAGCCCTGCAGGTGCGAGGCAGAGTGGGTTCAGCCCGGGTGCCAGTATCAAGTGATAAAGGCAGTGACGATAGACACTGTGCCAACAACCGTGCCAAAATATATCCGTGCAAAAACCGTGACAATCATTGTATCCAGAATCTATAAATCGTGACAAAATTTGT
>NC_052477.1:12310636-12349243 GCF_009730915.1 Dioscorea cayenensis subsp. rotundata | reverse complement strand
GAAAAAGAGATAAAAGAAAAGAATGGAAGAAAGAGAAAGAGAGAGAGAGGTTAAATGGGTGTGGGGGCTGACCCGATACGGGTCCCCATACGGCTCCCTTTATGGGGCTCAGATGGGCCAAGAGGCCCTCCTCGGCCGAGGGGCTCTCCTGGCCGCAGACGGCCCGGTATAGGGGTCAGATGGGGGCCGCCTCGACGGGCACAGAGCCTCTATGCTCGTCTCAGACGGGACACCATACGCCCCAGAGAAGGCCATATACCCATTAAAACCAATTAAAACTTCGAAAAGCTGCCCCAAATGATGAAAAAAATGATATAGCAGGCTCGAAGACACCTCCAAAAAATGAGTAAATTGAATAAAACGACGATCCAGTGCATGAATTAACATCTAAATATGAGTTTCTCAAGAAGTTGCACAAACATACCACAATTGAAACGATGACAGCACTACGCCAAGTGTGTGAGCATGAACTTATTCAAAAGTAAAACAAGTCTAAGAAACCCGAGAATTGAAATGAACTAAGACCTAGAATACGAAAAATGCAAGCAAACACCACCAAACACTTGGGTTGCCTCCCAAGAAGCGCTTGTTTAACGTCACAAGCCTAACGTACCTCATTCCTTACCTCATGGGGGCTCAAAGAGTTTGATGCCACCCCCGGTTTCCTTTGTAGCATTGTTTCTTCCCGGTAAATTCAGTGACAACATTGAGAAGACCTCAAATTGCTCATGAGTAGAGAGGGGTGAAAAATTTACCTTTCCTCCATGAGAAGTGGGGTGATGAAGCTTGTTACCTTTCTTCTTTCTCCCATGAATCTCCCTCCACATCTTCTTGACAAATGACTCTTTTTTCTCTTTTTCCTTAGCATTAGTGCAGGACACCCTCTCTTTTGGTTGCTTCAAATTATCAATTTGAGGATGTTGGTGAGGTTCTCCTTGTTCTTCATTCTCCAACTCTTCCAAGTATTCATCCAAGGGATTTATAGAGAGCACCTCCTGCACACAATCAGAAATCAATCTATCAGTTTCATCAACAAAGTAAAGTGTGTCATCATGATCTAAAGAATGTTTCATGGCAGCCGGCAAAGTGTACACCACTTCCTCTTCTCCGACTCTTAACTTTAACTTTCCTCTTTTCAAGTCAATCAAGGCACCCGAGGTGCTGAGGAATGGTCGGCCAAGAATCAGTGGTATCTCCACATCTTCATCTATGTCCATGATGACAAAATCTACGAGAAAAACAAATTTGTCCACTCGGACAATTACATCTTCAACAATCCCACGAGGTTTTCTTGTTGATCGATCCGCCAATTGTAAGGTCATCCTCGTGGGCCTCAACTCATCCAAGCCAAGCTTCAAATACATGGTGTAGGGCATGACGTTTATGCTAGCCCCCGAATCCGCTAGAGCATTTTCTTGGATTCCACCTTCAAGCATGCACAGGATAATGAAGCTTCCTGGATCTTTCAACTTTTGTGGGAGCTTCTTTTCTAGAATGGCTGAGCAATTCCCCATAAGCGCAACCGTGCCATCTTCCTCCAACTTTCTCTTGTTTGTGAGGAGCTCTTTTAAGAACTTGGCATATTTTGGCATTTGAGTCAACGCTTCAACTATCGGGATGTTCAAGTGAAGTTGTTTGAAGATGTTGATGAATTTTCTGAAATGAATATCCTCCTTGTCATGCTTTAATCTTGTTGGATAGGGTATTGGAGGCTTGTATTCGGATGATTCTGACTGTCTTTGTTGTTGGGCCTTGTCATATCTTCCTTGATTTTTGTCTTCACTACTTCCTTCAACTAGCTTGGGGTCTTCCCGGAGGCTACCCCACTTTCTTGACACTTGGGTCAACTTCGACCCTTGTCTCCACTTGCCTCCCACTTCTAAGAGTAATGGCCTTTAAGTGCTCCCTTGGATTTTCTTCCGTGTTACTTGGAAGACACCCTAGGGGATGTTCAGAATTTGCCTTTGTGAGTTCCCCTACTCGATGCTCAAGTGACTTCACCGAAGCTTGGAGGTTTCTCAAAATAGAACCTATCTCAGTGAACTATTCGGCGTGCTGAGTGAGCTGAGCATTCACCTTGCCAAATTGTGCATCCATGCTACTGGTTAGGCTATTGAACCTGTCATTAGTACTAAGCATGAACTTGGCAAGGACCTCTTCAGTAGAAAACTTCCTCTCCAAGGCTGGTTGTTGGAATTGAGATCCTTGAGATGGTGCACCTCTTTGTTGCTGTTAGCCTTGGTTCCATGAAAAATTTGGGTGGTTCTTCCACCCTGGATTGTAAGTTGAGCTATACGAATTCCCTTGACTTCGTTGCCCTCCAATATAGTCAACATTCTCAATGGACACAACTGAGGAGCTAGCAATTGGACATTGGGCTGCATCATGCAAACCACCATAAGTGCTACAATTCATCACTGATTCTGACCTCGAACTACTGCCCATGAGAAGATCAAACTTCCGAGTCAACACATCAACCTTTGTGGCCAAGGCATCATTGCTACTAACTTCGTGAAGCCTAACAGTCTTTTGTTTAGATCCTCTTGAGGCCCAATGTGATTCATTGCTTGCCATAGACTCAAGTAATTGCTTGGCCTCATCGTGATACTTGTTGCTAAGGGAACCACCCGCTGCGGCATCAATGAGTTGGCGAGTAGCATAATTCAGCCCATTATAAATTATTTGTACTCGCATCCATGAGGCAAAACCATGGTGGGGGCACCTTCTAAGGAGATCCTTGAATCTCTCATAGGCTTCAAACAATGTTTCGGACTCCCCTTGTTTAAAGGCTGAAATTTCTTGCCTTAACTTCGCCGCTTTGCTTGGCAGAATATATCTCCCAAGGAACTTCTCAACCATATCCTTCCATGTTTTAATAGACCCCGGAGACAATGATGTAAGCCAACGATAAGCTCCATCTCTCAAACTGAATGGGAATAGTCTCAAACGTATCGCATCGTCGGACACCCCATTAATCTTGAATGTAGAGCAAATTTGGAGGAACCAGGAAAGGTGGTCATGTGCATCTTCATTTGCTAGACCATTGAATTGAACCGAGTTCTGGACCATGCCGATTGTACTCGCTTTAATTTCAAAGTTGTTGGATGCCATGGTCTGTGCTTGAACACTAAATTCATCTCCCGTGAATTGGGGTCTTTCATACTCGAATAGAGTGCGTCGCTCTTCGGCCATGATTGAAGACTCTCTATCCTCAATTTCAATATTCTACGAACCCGATCCTTCAACAACCTCTCTCAATCTCCGATGCAGAGTTCTTTCAATTTCACTATCCGGTGTAATCAATGTCGATGGATTTGAGCGTGTCATGCACAGTACCTTGCAAAACCGAGAAAGATGATAGAAAGTTAAGATTAAACGGAAAGAAAAATAACAACAAAAAATGAGTAAAGAATGAAATGGCTAGAGTAATAATCTAAAAGTTTCCTAGAATTCCTTAAAGATCCCCGACAACGGTGCCAAAAACTTGATTGCTTCCCCGCAAGGGTATGGGATCGCCAAGTAATACTTCGTGTGAAGACACGAGAATCATATTCCACGGGGCTAAGGATCTCCTATTACTCCTTCTTGAGCTATTATCTAGCCTAAGATCTCAAGCGATGGATTTTACTCTACTAAATGTAATTAAAGCTAAAATGATATTTGCCAACATATTAAAGAGAACACACAATAAGCAAGCAAGAGAATCAATAAAATGCAAAGGCCTATGGATGTGGATCCCGTTGAGGGGTTATCATGCAACATGGATGACGATCTAAAGATGCAAGGGTAAAATGGACCATGAGACTCCAAGATTAGAACAACCCCAATTTCTCAGCGATTGAACCCTAATCCCATACGAACATAGATAGGAATTTCTCCCAAATCTATATCCCTACGATTGCATTAAGTACGAGGAAATCTCACCTAGGAGTAAACCTACTCTTCTTCGGATTAAACCTACATGGAGGGCTACCAAACACCTGATTTCTCAGCGTGATGATACAAGTATCCCCTTCTAATCCATTCATGATCTAATACATGCGAGCAAGTCACATCTACATGCATCACTCATAAAAGAGCTACGGATTTCTCCTTAGTGTAGCACTTAGCATGAAAACAATGGATTAAATCTCAAAATTACCCAAACATGGAATTAACAAGTTATCATCTAGCATACATGATAAAACCCCCCAAGGTTCACCAAAACCCGGTGGCCTTGGGGGTCTAGTGTGTCATCATCCTACAACAAGCAATACAAACAAGCAAAACATGAAACAAAAGCATAAATGACACTCCCTAGATGAAATGGTGGAGGAGGAGGTGAAGAATATGCCGAATGAAGCTTTCCCCACCAAAGGAGTGCCCAATGATGCTTCCTCTAGCCGTGGGTCTCCTTCTTTCAAATCGTGGTAGATCTCCCCTTGAATGAAATTGCCTTCTTGCCTTGAGAGTCTTGGACCTTGGGCTTGAATGATCTTCTAGCTTCCTTGCCCTTCTTCTCCTTCCCAAGGTCGCCCAAAATCTCCCATGTCTCCCCAAAATATGCCCATAAAAAGGTCTAACAAAAGGTTCTAGTTCTGCCCTAAAAGTTGGTATTTATACCCCCCCGAGGCATATAGGTCGTATGGGGGTCGTATAGCACTCAAAAACCCTAGATTCGCGATCCATATGGGGTGTATATGGCCCCCATACTGGGTAGTATGGAAATCTGGGCAGACCCTCCAAATCATTCCGCTGCTACACTGCATACGGCCCCCATACTGGGTAGTATGGGGATAGTATGAAATTTCTGTTTTCTTCTCTTTTCACCCAAATGATATCTTCTTGTTCTCCATGGCTTCCTTATGCCCTACAAAGCAAATAATAGACGATTAAGTGCAAAACGGGAATTAAACCTCACAAAATACATGCAAAGTGAATACGATATATACATGAAAACATCTACATTTAGACACTTATCAGTTTACAAGTCCAAGTACCCACTAGGGGTTTAGCTCTCCAAGGAGGAAAATACAATCAATAATGAAATCAAAAGTAAAGATATGCAATTCATGAATAAAACCTCCTTGGTGTTCATGTCGATGGTCTTGTGGAGTGTCCGCGTCTTCTTCAAAGTCGATCCTAGGGCACACCTCGCCGGATCGATGTCGAAGGCCGTAAACCTCTCCAAAAGCCTAGCTGAAAGCCTCTCTAAACCCTATCCCCGAGCTCCTTCCATGGTGAGAAAAGATAGGCCAAAGGATGGAAAGAAGGATCCCCAAATCAGGATGAAATCGTGACTTAAATAGGGTTGGAATCGGGCATCCATAGGGGTGTGGAATTTCCACACGCCCGTGTGAATCTGCTGAAATTCGTTTTTCAGCAACTTGTGAACAGTAAGTGCTACATTGATTTGCTACAGTAGCCTACTAAAGTACTCCCGCCAAAATACTCCTAAATCCACACTTTTAATCGAGGCAATATAAACGCGCACACTTCCATGCTGTAGATCGTGTTGTATCTTTAAATAAAAACACATTTGATGGCAATCTTGCTAGCATTGCACAAGTCAGAACACATGAGTGTCACTGCTTTTATACCACTCCAATTTGCATATTCACTTGAGCATAACGGTGGTTGGCACACACTCACATGTGTTTGAACATAACTTGTGTCTTCACATTTGTTCACTCCAAGACTCCATCAACAAAGTGCAAACGCAATCTACTTTGGCTTCTTTCTTCTATACTTGTCTCCATGACCCTGCATGCTCAAAAGTAACACAAATACACATGTATGAGCGATAAAATCTGAGAAAAGTAATGGTTATTGTCAGAAAAGAATACTTCGTATTACTAATACACAAGCACTTATCAAACTCCCCCGCACTTAAGCTTTTGCTTGTCCTCAAGCATAGAAGAAGGAAATAATGAAAGTGCTTGGCCTTGGGTTCACCAAAAGTATACAAAAGAAGCATTCTACAAGTAAGGGAAATTTCAACACCAAATATGAAAAAATCAATGCTCTAGCTAAAAACTCGAATAAAAAAGGACAACAAACCCAAAATCGTGTAAGTGTGTGTAGACTCACTCAAGTCGACCCAACATGTACTCCTCAAAGTTCTAAGCATAAGGGACTTATTTATATACATAACAAAACAAAGAGATGGTAGTAGCTTCACACATACTCTAAGGTAGCCCTTTCCGAAGCGGCCACTAAGGTGGCTTTCACACTTTCGAGGTGGTAGCTCTTTCTACCAAGGTAGTAACTTTCACTCATCCCATGAGATAGCTCTTTCTCTCATTAAGGAATAAATAGTATCCAACTTATGAGAGTAGCTTCATACTTCATAGGTGGTAGCTCTTTCCACCGCAAATGCACAACCAAAACACGCATTTTTCTTTCTTTTTCAATTTTTTTTTCCAGCAAAACTAACACAACAAAGAGCAACTAAACTAGTCTCTTAAACATCAAACTTGAGTTTCCACAAGGTTTAATGAGCGAGTAGTGCAACAAGTGTTAATCAGGCAAAAATTCATAAAAATTCAAATAAAAACTAGGGCATGAGAACATTCAATGTTAAAAATTCTCCTAAGCTTAAGAATACAACCATTGCAACTAAGGTGAACCAACATTGACTACGTGAGCATGTAATTTCAGTCAAAACTAGTGTAATGTACATGTGTAATGTGAACTCCCCCCACACTTAAGATGTACATTGCTCTCAATGTACGCATGCAAGCACAATAAAAAGTATAACATTCAAGATCATATGTGAAGGTGGGCAATTGAAACAATATTCTCCTGAACTCCTAATGGTACATTTGATGGAGCTATGTTCCTTGAGAGTTGAGTTCCAATGGGTTCTGGAGCACACTTGGCCATGTGAAAATTACATTGACCATGCCCATAACTAGTCCTCAATTTTCATACTCACAAGACCATCCTGCACATATACACAAGGGGGATTCAGTAAATCTCAACAAAAACAAAATAAAACTCGATTATATAAAGATAAAGCAATGAAATACAACTTGAGACAACAAAAATAAAAGATAAACTGATAAGTATCTAAATGCACATATTTTAGTATATGTATGTGATATATCTAGCATGTATTTTTATAAAAATTGATGCCCGTTTGTGCTTAATCGAGTATTATTTGCATTGTAGGGCACAGAGGAGCCATGAAAAACACGAAGATATGACTCGGGTGAAAAAGAGAAACAAACCAAAGCTCGGCTATAGCATATTATTGTAGCTGGAGTACTGTAGCAATAGCATTGTAGCAAGATCAATGCAGCAACCACTGTAGCACCTGGAGAATTTTCGAGTCAGGATTTTACCCAGGCCATACGGCCTCAATGCTGCCCTGAATTGACTCCGGGATGGATACTGTAGCAAGAGAAACCATCTTCTAGCTTGATTCATACGGCCTCAATTAGGCCATCATTGACCCCATTATAGACCCCGGGATGGCTTGTTTTGGAGGTATTTTGGTATTTTTTTTTTTTAACCCCTA
Organism: Dioscorea cayenensis subsp. rotundata; assembly: GCF_009730915.1. Lineage (NCBI taxonomy): Eukaryota > Viridiplantae > Streptophyta > Magnoliopsida > Dioscoreales > Dioscoreaceae > Dioscorea > Dioscorea cayenensis. Next base: position 12,341,742 of record NC_052477.1, on the reverse strand, counting down.
TATGGCCTCCATACGACTGGGATACTTGGGAAGTATAAAAGCAAATTTGAGGGGTGGAAAAGGGAGCTTTTTGGTAGCCACAACTTAGGGAAGAAAATGATGAACAAAGACATCTTTTGGAGGGTTTTTCTTGAAGCTTGAGAGGTGATCAAGGGATTGGAAGTTCAAGGGGAGAGTTTCACCACCAAGGGAAGAGGAGTCAAGAGGTCATTTGGCATTCATTCGGCTAGAGGAAGCATCATACTGCCGACCTTGCTCTTCTTCTTCATCATTTGGAGTAGGGAGTGTCACTTATGTATTTGTTTCTTATTTTTCTTGTCTCTATCATGTTTGTTTGTATGACGGGACACTAGACCCCCAAGGCCACCGGATGTAGGTGAAACTTGGGGGGTCATCATGTATTTCGGATGCCTTATTATTAATTGAAATGCTTGGGTTGATTTATGGTTTGGTTCATTATTATTCATGCCTAGAACTACTTAATGGAGAGATCTGTAGTTCTTATTTAATTTTTTCGCGTAGATGTTACCTTCTAACGTGTATTAGATCCCTAATGAATTAGAAGGCGTATACTTGTATCAACATGCAGAGAAATTGGATGTCGGTAGCCCCTTTGAACCATAAGGATAGACTTAGGGTAAGTGTGTCCTTATTGCAGGATCTCCCTATACTTAATGTGATAAGTGCTTGTGTGTTAAGAATGTGAACTATTCTTTCCTTATGATGAGTATTACTTTTATCATGTTTAAGTGCTAATACATGTGTATTTATGTTCTTTTCCGCATGCAGAGTTGTGAAGCTAAGTATTAAGAAAAGAAGCAAAAAGTAGATCGTGAACGCACTATTTGGTGGAATCTTGGAAGAAACAAACACGAAGACACAAGTGGGGTTGAGAGTGACACTAGGGTTGAGAGTCTATATTGGTAACCTTTGTGAGTGAGTGAGACACCATGAGGGTTAGATATTGCAAGATTGGAGAGGATCGAGAGGGTGAGTCGAGAGGTAGCGGAGCGTCCTGATGTGAGATCCGCAAGCATACGGAGTCGTCAAGTAATACCTCTCATGTGAGCACGAGAGGGTCGTATTTCCAAGGCCCAAGGAGCTACTATTACTTCCCTTTCGTCTATTTCCTAGCCTAACACTTCGAAAGATGAATAGTAATTCTACAAAGAGAAAGAATTAACTACAATGAAATCCGGGATACTACTACACACAATACGAACTCAAGGGAGAATCAAACACTGAAGGGAGTGATTTGGACAACGAGTCCCCTAGGGTTGTCATCAAGTCTTGAATTTAGGATGAAATGTGAGATGGTAGTTGGGCCAAAAGACTCCTAAATTAGCTCAACCCGATGGTCACGGCAATTGAACCCTAATCCCATACAAGTATTGGGTCAGAATTACTTCCGCCCAAATCCTCGTATGATTGCTTTACACTCAGGGAAATCTCTAATCAGGGTCGATACTCAAACTAGGTCCAACCATAATTGCTGGAGGGGGTCACGGTGTATTTGTACATGGATCCCTTCCAAGCCAAGCATGTCTAGTACAAGGGTGATGGTCACGCAACCAAGTACAACCTAGAAGTTGAAATACAGAGTTCTCATCTAAATCAACACATCAAAGTACACAAGGCTTGAACCACAAACTACAAGATTCCATAAAAGATATACAACATCCAACAATGCATCAATAAAGATGATCATCCAAATTACAAACAATCAACCCTAGAGTTCATCATGTCCAAATCACAAATAATATAGTTCCTCATGAAAGAGGAATGCTCATATAGGTCCAAGGAACAAGTAAACAAGAAAATAAGTAAGAACTACTCCCTCTAGCTTTAAATCCCCTTGGATGGTGAAAATCTTGAAGATTTGAAGAGATCTCCCCTCAAATGATGCTTTTGATGCCTAGAATCTTCTCCCTATCTTCTCCTCCAAAGTTTGTCTCCCTCTTGGTGAAGTCTTGCGTAATAGATCGCTGGCGGGAAGAGTGGGGCGGCGACCTACGAGGCCCAAGAGAAAAACTCCCCCTCCAAAAAGCTCCCACTTTGCCCTAGAAAATCAGCCCAATATATATCCCGTCAGGTCCATACGGGCTCCATGCTGGTGCATGGAGCCCGTGAAGCTCATTGCCGTTTCGCCCAGAAAGGTGTCGGTGCTACAGTGTTTATGCTACAGTATTTCTGCTATAGTAGCCGAGAGTTGTGAAATTCCAGCAAACCTCACAGGCACCCATGCGGGCGCTTGGACCCCATGAAGCTCACAGCCGAATGCCTGCTATAGTGCCGACACCCCAAAAATGCCATTTTGGTGTCAAATTCGTCCAATTTGCAATTTTGAGCTTCGTTCGGTTCATTTAAGATCTGCAACACCGAAATAACCAATTTATACTTAAACGGGCATAAATTCATTAAAATATACACAAATAATACAAGATTAATTCATATAAAATACATACATTTAGGTGTTTATCACGTCCCCTTTCCCCTCCAATGTGATTTATCCAACCTCCACATTCCAAGAGTTCTTTGCGGTCATAGTAGAGTGAATGGGCTAAGGGATGACCTCCGTTGGGGCTTAGTTGCACTGGCAACGGAGTGAAGCGTTGAAGTGACTTTAACACCTAGGGCTTAATTGTGACTAGGGGTCTTTCACCTGGACCAAAGGGTTAGATCTATACATTGGAATAGGGTTTATCAATTGGAATCCCTAGAGTCTCTTGCAACTCTACACAGTGTGAGGTGTTGAGATTGATAGATTTCTCCGCCGGGACATAGTGTAGAGTTAGCCATGGTTGACCTTAGGTTTGGGACCATCTGTTTAAGGATTTTCACGACTCATTAAGCGTCAATTAGGACATATAATAGTTGATTTTGCACTTGAAGAAATTGTCCTAGGTGGAACAATATCCGAGTACTCCACTTCTATCGATTGCCTTACCTCTCATTTATTTGTGCTTCTCTCTTTCATGTTTCTTTTATTCTTGCTTTCATTACATTTTATCAACAAAATCATTATTTAGTCTTCGTTTAGTTAGATAGTAATCTTGGTATTTTTATTCTCTACTCCTTGTGGATATGATACTCACTCACATGGGATTTATTACTTTGATAAACCTGTACACTTGCGGGTCACACCCAAGGGGCGTTGTCAAGGTTTTTGGCACCCTTTCCGGGGAGTAGGTGTTTAGAGATACTTTACACTTTGCTAATTTAGCTATTCATTATTTATTCTATTTCACATTTTCTTATTCTATCATCATTCTTATTTTTCTTTCCTTTTTGGTTGTAGCTCCAGGTTATGACCCAAGGGAACCCTTCGCAAATTATTGAAGGAGATCCTAAGCTTGAGTGTACACTTAGAAGAAGGGGAAAAGAACCTGTACAAGAACCATCAATCCGAGTTGAAGTAGAAGGTCAAGGGTCGGATAATATGGCTAAACAGAATGTGCAATAGAGAACACTTTCTAACTATGCTAGAGCTTTCATTTTGGACACACAATCGAGTATTGTGTGATCCTCGATCACAGCTCCAACCTTTGAGCTGAAATCGGCATTCATCTAAATGATACAACAGTCAACGCAGTTCAATGGTTTGGCCGATGAGGATCCGAACAATCATATTGAGAACTTCTTGGAAGTTTGTGATATGTTGAAGATTAATGGAGTGTCGGATGATGATGTCAAATTGAGGGCTTTCCCATTCTCTCTCAAAGGAAAAGCCAAGCAGTGGCTTCATTCATTGCCAAAGGCTTTCATCTCGACTTGGAATGAAATGGTCAAAGCCTTTCTTGCGAGATACTTTCCCCCGAGAAAGTCAGCAAGGCTTCGTAATGAGATATCCTCATTCATACAGATGGAGCTCGAATCATTGTTTGAGACATGGGAGTGATTCAAGGACCTTTTACGGAAGTGTCCGTAACACGGTTTCCCCGACTTGATGATCATTCAAATTTTTTATAATGGGTTGAATCCAAGTACAAGATAACTTCTAGATGCTACCACAGGAGGTACAATGGGGAACAAGACCCCTGATGAATCCCGACAATTGGTAGAGAAAATGGCCATGAATATCTACCAGTGGAACTCGCGGAAAAGGAAGAAAGTAGCCGGACTCCACGTAATCGATGTAGTCACTTCTTTGGCGGCCCAAGTGGAATCATTGAGCAAGAATTTAGACCTTCTAACTTCTAATAGATTGGCAGCCGTAACTACTTGCACAGGTTGTGGGGGAGGACATGCTCCAACCGATTACCCTATTTCTATTGGTGATGCATCTTCAGTTGAGCAATTTTTTATGGAGTAACCACCAAGGGTAGCAGTAAGCCATTGAACCACCGGGTTTCCAACAACAACAACAACAAGCCCCAAACATGGAGAATTGTGTTTCAGGTTTGGAGACCCAGATGAACGATTTAGAGAAAGCCTTGACCAGATTTGTGTAGACATCGGACAATCAGTTTCAGTCAGTCAAAGCTACACTTCGCAACCACACTGCTTCATTGCACAATCTAGAGAATCAAGTGGGGCAAATTGCGAAGTCTCTATCAGAGAGACCAAAAGGAAGCCTACCGAATAATACCGAGACTAATCTGAGAGAACATGTGAAGGTGATCACTTTGAGAAGTGGTCTTGAGGTTAAGGGTAGACCTCCTAGTGAGAAGACCAATGTTAAAGTACTCGAGGTCATGGAGGTTGAGGAGAAAGCTAACAAAGAGAAAGAGGTGGTACCCCCACCTTACAAGCCAAGAATCCCGTATCCTTCAAGATTGAAAAACAACCAAAATGATGAGCAATACAAGAAGTTCTTGGGTCTATTCAAGCAAATGCACATCAATATTCCTTTTATGGAGGTGTTGTCTCAAATGCCTCGGTATGCCAAGTTCTTGAAAGATTTATTGACCAATAAGAGGAAGTTGGAGGAGAGTGCATTGGTGATCTTAGATGCCTCTTGTTTGGCGGTATTGCAAAAGAATATGCCTAACAAGAAGAAATATCCCGGAAGCTTCATCATCCCATGAAACATTGGTAATATTGGTGAAGAAATGGCATTGGCGGACTCTAGGGCTACTATCAACGTCAAACCATATACCTTTTTTAAAAAGCTAGGCTTTTAAGAGCCTAGGCCCACTCAGATGACATTGTAATTGGCGGACCGAACAGTGAGACATCCCGGGAGGGGCGTCATTGAAGACATACATGTCAAGGTGGACAAGTACATATTTTCTGTAGACTTTGTAGTGTTGGACGTTGATGAGGATGTAGATATTCCTTTGATACTTGGGAGGCCATTCTTGCGCACTTCCAAGGCATTAATCGACATGGACGGCGGGGAGTTGACACTGAGGGTTGGAGATGATAAGCCATGCGACATTCTCTTGACTTCAATGATACTATGTATTTTGTTGACACTACTGATAAGATAGTTGATGAATATGTGTAGAAAATGTTGAATCCGGAACCGTACGAGGGGTTGCTAGACCAAGAGGTGGATAATGAAGAAGTAATGATGCTAAAACTTGATCGCTTTCCTGCAAGTGTACGGGATCGCCAAGCAATACCCCTCGTGCGAGCACGAGGGAGTCATATTCCCAAGGGCCCAAGAAGCTACTCTTACTTCCTCTTCGCTATGTTGTTTAACCTCCAAGTTTGAATGTGATAGTGATAAAACAAATAAACAAGTAAAATGCAAATAAAATGCTAACAATGAAGGCAAAATACGAGGGGATAATCAAGGAAAGAAAATGGTCGCGGATGAGGATCCTCTCAGGGGCTACTAAAGTGTGCAAGATGCCAGAACTAACATGCAATTGGCTAGTTGGACCGAGAAAACCCTAGATTAGATCAAACCCGATGGTCACAGAGATTGACCCCTAATCCGGTACGAGTATTGTATACAAAATCTCTTCTGCCCAAATCCTCCTATGATTGCAATGGGAAAGGTGGTTTCCTCAAGTTAGGGTTAGAATACAAGCTAATACTTAACCCTAGAATTGGAAAGGTATAAATACCCGATGGTCACGGCGTATTTTTATGTGTTTCCCTTCCAAGCTTAGTGAGTCTAACACTAGGGCAATGGTCATGCAACCTAGCATTTCCTAAGAATTAATACACTGAGTTCTCATGCATACCAAAGCATTCAAATACACTAAGCAAGGATCACAAACAAGCCAAAATACAATAGAAAGAACCAAGCATCCATACAAGCACAAGTTTACCCCCAAGGTTCACCTACATCTGGTGACCTTGGGGTTTAGTTGTTCATAGTCATCAAATACAACAAGAAATCCATGGAATGAAGGCCGAGAAGCTTCCAAAGACGCCACACAAGAGGTGGCTTCCCTTGTCTTCAACCTCATCTACACAAGCCCTAGGAGTAGATCTCGCCCAAAATCGCGCTCTCCTCATCGAATCCTCCATGGAAATGCCCTCAAAACCTTACTTGTAGCTCCGATTTGGTGTGGTGGTGGTGAGCTCCAAGAAGAAGGCTTCTGCCTCTCAAAAGAAACCCTAACAATGCTTATAAAGGGATGAACTCGGGCTTCCCTGCAGGTGGCATCACGCTCAGAATACTGCCTGTAAGGAAATCCAGACTTAGACTTTTTCTGAAATTTTCATGTTCCGGGCTACTACAGTGCATGTACAGTGCCCGGGGTCCAAAAATGACATTTTCGATGTCGATTTCTTCTTTCATTCCGTTGTTAAGCTCACCTAGGCTTTCTTTGTGCCTGAAACATGAAATAAAATGATTAAACCATAAAAAGGGCATCGAGTTCTCAATAAAATACAATAAACATGCACATTGGTACATACAAAATACGTACATTTAGACATTTATCACTTGGTCTAGAAGAGAAAAATCCATCTACTCCCGAAATCATGAAGGTGCTCTGGAAGATGAAGCTAGCAAGGAGACACCACAAGAAATGCCCAAGGCTGTTGGGAATGTGCAAGAACAGAACAAGGTTGACAAACCCTTGTTAAGTGGAACCAAGCTTGACAACTCTCCTTCTACCTTCAAAAGACTATGTTCATCATGCTTTCAAGTCATGGGTAAGAGGGAAACCTTCATCTATGAACCCTCGTGAGGTAAGACAAGGTACGTCAAGCTAAGTGACGTTAAACAAGCATTTCTTGGGAGGCAACCTAAGTATTTATTGTTTTCCTAGTTTTTAGTTTAGTCTTTGCATGAATAAGGCTTTAGGTGTTGGTGTCTTGATTCTTAGATGCTTTTGCTGTGATTTTCTAATGGACATTGTGGTGTTATCATGTGCCTAATCATGTGTGGCGAAGAATCTTGGTTGTTTGAGCGTGTTTTCCATGTTTTCTCTAGTTAAAATTGCATTGATAGGTAGGCCCTGAGTGTATATTTGTGTTCAGGAATTTTCTAAGTGTCAAGAGAAAAGACACGCACGTGTAGAATTTCCGCACGGGCATGTGTTTTTGTTCAGAGCTCATCCAGAGACGGCACAAGGGTGTGGACTTGCTCCTTTGAGCGACCTTGTGATGGTCCACGTCCATGCAGAATTTCCGCACGGGCGTGTATTTCCCTGCAGAGACTTAGAGATTTTTCCCAAGAAGACGCAGGGGCGTGGACTCGCTCATGTGGATGATTCTGTCAACAAACGCACGGGCGCGAGTAATTTCCGCATGCCTGTGTGGTTCTTTACAGAGAATTTCTCCTCAATCCTGAGAAAAAAGAGGGGTGCGCGTCTGCCCCTTTGAATTTCCAAGTAAGGATCCACGCCTGTGTGGAATTTCCACATGGGCATGTGAAACATTTTGAGAATTTTCTTGGTTGGACAGAGAAGCCACAGGAGCGTGCTTCTGCGCTTATGGGTCGGGCTCACGGGCGTGGGTATTTTCCGTAAGCCCGTGTGGAAGTGTTCAGAGTATTAGAGTGTTATCCCGAGAGTGCACAGGGGCGTGTATCTGCCCCTGTGGATGCTTTCCTGAAGCTACACATGGGCGTGGGTTATTTCCACACTCCCGTATGGATGTGCAGAATTCCAAAGAGACGCGAGTTTTCCTTAAAATCTCTTCGCGTCTCCTCTTCATTGCGCTATAAATCTCTCCAAAAACACTCTTGATCATCCTCCTGACTTTGTGCCATTATTTTAGAGGGATTCTTACTCGATTTCCCGCCCATTTTCAAAGCTTTTTAACTCATCTCGTCGGTAATCCTTCAATCCCCCTTTTCTTCGCCATTACTTGCTTTTATTGTATTATAGTGGCTGAATATGCTTGGTTTTTATTCTAGAAGGGTAATTGCATGTTTAGAAGGGGTTTAGGAATGTTTTTATCATGTGTTTTTGAATATCTGGCATGCAGTCATGCGGTTTTCACGTCCTGCAGATCCACACGGGCGTGTGGAATTTCTACAGGGCTGTGTTGATTCCTGTAGTGTTATTTTGTGAACACTCTTGATCGATTCTATTGTTAAATTTTGTAGATATGGCTCCCAGGTCAAAGAAGCAAGAGGGTAAGTGTTCCAGGGAGACTTCACCTGAGTAGGCATACATTGGATTCTCGAATCCCGAGCATCAAAGTCAATTTGAGCGGTTATCGGGGCTCAGATTTGGGCAGTCTTATGTTGTGGACTTGAGTGTACTGAGAGATGTTCAGGAAGGTGATGAGTTAGCCGATGAGATTGATGAGCTATTGGCTGTGGGAAGCTGGAGGAGATTATTATTGATTTGAGAGCTAGCTATACGCACATTGACACTGGAGGTATTGGCGTCCTTCGAGTTCGATCAGCCGTATGGGAGATTCAACATCATTGATGTTATACAGTTTAAATTATTCGGACGTCAACTTAGGATGAGTGTAACTGTGTTTTTAGTTAGTATTGGCTTGTATGACGAGGCATACACAGATACAGAGGAGTATGGATACTTGCTGACGGATTACCCTAGCACCCTAACCCCACATCAAGCATACCGAGTATTATGTGGATAGGGGCAATATGAACCGAGAGTGTCTAAGGCTTCATGTTTGTCCTGACTTAGCTACAGATATTTACACTTAGTTCTTAGGAGATCTTTGAATGGCCGAGGTGACAACATAGGTGTTTTGAGCCGGCAGGTGTTACTCTATCTATATTCCATGGTCCAAAATGTGCCAATTCACCTGGGGCACATAGTGACCGACTTCATGAGGTACCAAGGTCAGCATGGGAGAGTGGGAGTATTATTCGCTGGCCCCTACATCACTAGACTCATCCTGGGGATGGGTCTTCTGGATGCTATCCGAGATGCCGAAAAGACAGTCATCCCTTCCCTTCTTGGACTCGATACGATTAGGATGATGGGTTTAGTGAGCAGATATGGGACTGGAGCATACATTCTGGCTATGCCTACCCCAGGGACCGCTGAGGGTGGAAAGGATGTAGCGGAGGGCACACGACAAGTTCCTAAGCCTTAGTTTGCACCGATGGAGACCGGGGCATCCCTTACAGCAAGCACAGGAGACACCCTGGCGCCCGGTACCCATTTTTCACTCCTTCTCGAGCCCATGATCTTTTTGAGAGACTCGAGAGTGTTGTGAGTGTACTTTAGACCGAGATCGCCAAGGTCCGGGCTATACAAGTTACACAGTATGCAAGGATGATGGCGCGTCTTGACGCCATACTGCAGTTATTAGAGCGAGACACGTCCTCTCCTTTCATCGGGAGACCTAGGACCCTTCCGGCCCCACAAGCCTCACCATCACCAGAACGACCGGCACCATTCAATTATGTACCACTAGCAGCAGCAGCAGAGCTAACACCGACGCTTGATGCGTCTTTCTTTTTCTTTATTTCTTTCTTGTTTTTGTATTTTATTTTGTATTATTGCTAGACTTACACTACTCAAAAAGGATCTTCCTTCTGAGTTTATCTTTCATTTTATTGTCTCGAGTTGTATTTTATTGCTCTATCTTTTATATACTTGAGTTGTTTTTATTTTTATTGAGCTTCACTTAATCCTCTTGTGTATGCGTGCAGATGGTCTTGTCAGTATGGGAATTAAGAACTAGTCATGGACACTGGCAATGTGGGCTGTGTGTGCTTCATAACATGTTGGAACTTTAATCCCAAGGATTTAACTTCATTAAACGCAACATTAGGAGTCAAGGGAGTATTGTTTAAATTGCCCACTCCCACATATTTGCTTGATTACTATACTTTCTATTGTGCTTGCATGTGTACATTGAGGGCAATGTACATCTTAAGTGTGTGTGTGGGGGGGAGGGGAGTTCACTTTGCACATGTCTTTTTACACAAGTTTTTGATTAACATACATGCTCACGTAGCCAATGGCTGTTCACCTTAGTTGCAATGCTTGTATTCTTGAGTTTAGGAGATATTTTAACATTGAATGTTCTCATGCGCTAGTTTTTACTTGAATTTCTAGGAATTTTTGCGCGATGAATATTTGTGCACCACTCAGTCATGAAACTCTTTTGGAGAAATATTTCCCGACTGATTAGTTTTGTTTCTTGTTCCATTTTGCTATTTAAAAAAAGGAAAACGAAAAAGAAAGAAAAAAATAGATTGTTTAGGTGTGCATTGGGGGTGGAAAGAGCTAGCACCTATTAAGTATGAAGCTACTCTCATAAGTGGGATACTACTTATGCCCTAATGAGAAAAAAAGCTATCTCATGGGATGAGTGAAAGCTACCACCCCGATAGAAAGAGTGACACATCCGTATATGCATGTAAACCGCAAGTTGATAAGTGTCTAAATGTAGATGTTTTCATATATATATCGTATTCACTTTGAATGTATTTTATGAGGTTTGATGCCCGTTTTATGCTTAATCATCTACTATTTGCTTTGTAGGGCATAAGGAAGCCATGGAGAACAAGAAGATATCATTTGGGCGAAAAGAGAAGAAAACAGGAATTTCATACTACCCCCATACTACCCAGTATGGGGTCGTATGCACTGTAGTCAGCGGAATGATTCAGAGTGTTTGCCCAGATTTCCATACTACCCGAGTATACGGGGCTGTATGGAGGCCGTATGGAGGCCGTATGCACCCCGTATAGAACGTGAATCTAGGGTTTTTGAGTGCTATATGACCCCCAAACGACCCGTACGACCCGGGGGTATATATACTGACTTTTAGGGCAAAAAAGTAACTTTTGGCTAGACTTTTTGTGGGCATATTTTGGGGAGACACTTGAGAGGCTTGTGGCGACCTTGGGGAGGAGAAGAAGGGCAAGGAAGCTAGAAGATCATCCAAGCCCAAGGTCCAAGACTCTCAAGGCAAGAAGGCAACTTCATTCAAGGGGAGATCTACCACGATTTGAAGGAAGGAGACCCGCGGCTAGAGGAAGCGTCATTGGGCACTCCTTTGGCAGGGAAAGTGTCATTCGGTATATTCTTCACCTCCTCCTCCACCATTTCATCTAGGGAGTGTCATTTATGCTTTTGTTTCATCTTTTGATTGTTTGTATTGCTTGTTGTGGGATGATGACACACTAGACCCCCAAGGCCACCGGGTGTTGGTGAACCTTGGGGGGTTTTATCCTGTATGTTGGATAATAACTTGTTAATTTCATGTTTAGGTAATTTTGAGATTTAATCCATTGTTTTCATGCTAAGTGCTACACTAAGGAGAAATCCGTAGCTCTTTTATGAGTGATGCATGTAGATGTGACTTGCTCTCATGTATTAGATCATGAATGGATTAGAAGGGGATACTTGTATCATCACGCCGAGAAATCGGGTGTTTGGTAGCCCTCCATGTAGGTTTAATCCGAAGAAGAGTAGGTTTACTCCTAAGTGAGATTTTCTCATACTTAATGCAATCGTAGGGATATGGATTTGGGAGAAATTCCTATCTATGTTCGTATGGGATTAGGGTTCAATTGCCGAGAAATTGGGGTTGTTCTAATCTTGGAATCTCATGGTCCATTTTACCCTTGCATCTTTAGATCATCATCTATGTTGCATGATAACCCCTCAAGGGGATCCACATCCATAGGCCTTTGCATTTCATTGATTCTCTTGCTTGCTCATTGCTTGTTCTCTCTAATTTGTTGGCAAATATCGTTTTAGCTTTAATTATATTTAGTAGAGTAAAATCCATCGCTTAAGATATTAGGCTTGATAATAGCTCAAGAAGGAGTAATAGGAGATCCTTAGCCCCGTGGAATACGATCCTCGTGTCTTCACATGAGTTATTACTTGGCGATCCCGTACACTTGTGGGGAATCAATCACAAGTGTACGGGTGTCAAAATAATAATCCCAGATGAGTGGGTATCGTATCCACAGAGAGTAGGGAATAAAGATACTTGAGTTGTTTCTTAACTAATGTGGAAGATAAATAGTGATAAGTGCGACAAAATATGAAATAACGAAAATAAAAACAACAAGATAGAAGGCACAAGTAAAGGAGAAGGTAAGACAATTGATAAAGATGGGGTACTTGGATACTGATCCGCCTAGGACAATCGTTTCAGGTGCAAGAACCCTCTATTAAACTTCCTAATTGATGCAAGAATGAGTCATGGAAATCCTTAATTACATGATCCCAAATCTAAGGTCAACCATGCCTAACTCTATACATGCCCCGGAGGAAAGATTGAATAACCTCTCAACCTCACACTCGCATAGAATTGCAATGAGCTCTATGGATTCCAAGTGATAAACCCTATTCCTATGTATAGATCTAACCCTTTGGTCCAAGTGAAAGATCCCTAGCCACAATTAAGCCCTAGATGCTAAAATCACATCAACGCTTCACTCCGTTGCACTCGCAACTAAGCCCCAGAGGAAGGTCATCCCTTAGCCCATTCACTCTACTATGGCTGCAAAGAATTCTTGGAACGTGGAGGTAGGATAGATCACACCGGAGGGGAATGGGGACGCTACGCTACCTCTTGACTCATCCTCTCAACCCTCTCCAATCTAGCATTCTCTAACATTCATGGTGTGTCACTCACTCATAAGAGTTACCAAGAAGAACTCTCAACCCTAGTGTCACTCTAGAGGAGTATTCATACAATCAAGTCTCCAATATTGAAACTTACAATAAACATCAATTAATTGAAAGCACAATACAGGGGTTCAATGAAACGAATACATCCTAGGGTTCACAAATACCCAAGTATCCACTAGGGGTTTAGCTCTCCATGGAGCTAGATACAATCAATGAAATCGAATGTAAAAACAAAGCATCCATAGAAAAATCGCCTTGTTAGTCGTGGCGATGGTCTTGTGGAGAGTCCTCTACTCGTCGCAAGGGTCCCTTTGCCTGACCTAGGATACATCTCGCCGGATCGGTGCTGACGAAAGCTCTCCCACTAACCTTCTTCCAAACGGCGCGCGATGTCGGAGCCGTAGAACCTCTCCGAAGCCCTACCCAATATCTCTCAAAACCCTAGCTGTCGTCCTCTCTCAAGTTGCGGAAAAGATGGAGTAAAGAATGCTGAAATTGGGGCTGAAATCAGCTTTTAATGGGCTGGAATCGGTAATCCACACGCCCATGTAGGCACCCCTGTGGATTTTTCACTCGGCCAAGTGGAATTTCCACACGCCCGTGTGGATTCTCTTTTTCCCTGTTTTCTCGGCCGGCTGTAAGCAGTGCTACTACTGTATCTTTGCTACAGTGTTTTCTATAGTGCCCTGCTATAGTGCCTACCTGAAATACTCATGAATCCATACTTTCATCGAGGTAACGCAAACGTGAACACGTTTACATCGTGGATTGCCTTGCTTCTTCAATAACGAACATATTGGTGGAGGTCTTGTTCTATATACACAAGTCAGAATGCTTGAATGCGACTGCCCTTGTGCCCCTCCAAATAGTTGTGCTAACTCAAGTACGAGGAGGTTGGCACACATTCCTGCATCTGGAACCCGACCTATGTCTTCGCGTTTGAACCTTTAGCAAGATTTCCTCTAAAATTTGTGCATTACGACCCACATTGGCTTCTTTCTCTCATAATCGGCCTCACAACCCTACCTGCATAAAAGTAACATAAATACACCCATATTAGCGTTAAAACCCGAGAAAAGTAATGCTCAACACAAGGAAAGAACACTTCCTATTCTTATCGCTCAAACACTTATCAAACTCCCCCACACTTATGCTTTTGCTTGTCCTCAAGCGAAGATTAAAACATTATACGCATAGATAAAGGAGACATTGGAAGTGCTTGGCCTTAGGTTCACCAAAGCATACAAAGAGTTCATTCTACAAGTACGGGAAATTTCAACACTAAATACGTAAAATCAATGCTCTAGCTAAAAACTTGAATAAAAAAGAGCGACAAACCCAAAATCTTGTAAGTGTGTGAACTCACTCAAGTTAACCCAAAGTATATTCCGCAAAGTTCTATGTACAAAGGACTTATTTATCTACAAAAGGTAACAGCAATTCAAAAAGGGTAGTAGCTTCACACATCCTCTAAGGTAGCCCTTTCCAAAGCGAACGCTAAGATGGCTTTAACACTTTCGAGATGGTAGCTCTTTCTACCGGGGTGGTAGCTTTCACACATCTCATGAGATAGTTCTTTCTCTCATTAGGGCTGATAAGTGCTTGTGCGATATGATTGTGAAGCATTCTTTCCTTATGTTAAGCATTATATTTCTCGGGTTTTTACACTAATATATGTGTTTTTATGTTACTTTTATCCAGGTAGGGTTGTGAGGTCGATTATGAAGGAAAGAAGCCAATGTGGATCATAATGCACTGATTTTGGAGGAAATCTTGCTAAGGTTAAAATGCAAAGACATAGGTCGGGTTTGAGATGCTAGAGTGTGTGCCAACCTCCTTTTATTTGAGTGAGCATAACCATTTGGAGGGGCACAAGGGCAGTCATACTCAAGCATTCTGACTTATGCATATAGAACAAGATCTCCACCAACTTTTCCATCATTTAAGAAACAAAGCGATCCACGACGTGAACGTGTGCCCGTTTGCGTTACCTCGATGAAAGTATGGATTCTGGAAGCATTCCAGGTCAGATACTGTAGCAGAGCACTGTAGCAACACCGTAGCAAAGTACTGTAATAGCACTATTCACAACTGGCCGAGAAAGCTGCAAAACAGAGAATCCACACCAGCGTGTGGAAAATCCACACGGACGTCCACAGGGGCGTGTGGATCCCCGATTCCAGCCCTATTTAAAGCCGATTCAGCCCCGATTTCACCATTCTTTTCTCCAACTTTTCCCCAACTTGAGAGAGGGTTTCGGCTAGGGTTTTGGAGAGGTTCTACGGCTCCGACATCATCATCTCTTTGGAAGATGGTTGATAGGGGAGCTTCCGTCGAGGCGTATCCTATACCGGATAAGGGGATCTTTGGACGACGAGTAGAGGACTTTCCACAAGACCATCGATACAACTATCGAGGGGGTTTTCTATGGATTGATTGCTTTTACATTCTATTTCTTTGATTATACTTAGCTCCATGGAGAGCTAATCGCCTAGTAGGTACTTGGGTATTTGTGAACCCTAGGATGTATTCGTTTCATTGAACCCCTTTATTGTGCTTTCAATTAATTGATGTTTATTGTGAGTTCCAATCTTGGAGACTTGATTGTATGAATACTCCCCTAGAGTGACACTAGGGTTGAGAGTTCTTCTTGGTAACTCTTATGAGTGAGTGACACACCACGAGTGTTAGACAAAGCTAGGTTGGAGAGGGTTGAGAGGGTAAGTCGAGAGGTATATGAGCGTCCCCTTTCCCCTGTGATGTGTTAGATTCTACCTCCGTTCCTCGAGTTCTTTGCGGCCACAATAGAGTGAATGGTCTAAGGGATGACCTTCACTGGGGCTTAGTTAGGGTGCAATGGAGTGAAGCTGTAAGTGATCTTAGTATCTAGGGTTTAATTGTGGTTAGGGACCTTCCACCTGGACCAAAGGGTTAGGTCTACAATTAGGAAGAGATTTATCACTTGGAATCGCTAGAACTTATTGCAATTATATGCGACTGCAAGTTTAAGAGGTTATTCAATCTCTCCTCCGGGACATGTATAGAGTTAGGCATAGTTGACCTTAGATTTGGGACTATGTAATTAAGGATTTCCACGACTCACTTGCATTGATTAGGAAGCATAATAAAAAGTTCTTGCACTTGAAATGATTGTCCTAGGTGGAGCAATATCCGGGTACCCCATCTTTATCAATTGTCTTACAGTCTCCTTTACTTGTGCTCTCTTACTTGTTGTTTTTTACTTTTGAGAATTGAATCATTGTCACACATATCACTATTCATCTTTCACATAGCTAAGAAGCGAATTAAGTGTTTTTATTCCCTACTCCTTGTGGATACGATATCCTCTCATCCAGGATTATTACTTCAACAAACTTGTACACTTGCGGGATATACGCAAGGGGACCTTGTCAAGGACATAACTAGTATCCGACTTTTGAGAGTAGCTTCATACATCATAGGTAGTAGCTCTTTCCACCCAACAAGAACTTAGCTATTTCATCATATATTCTATTTCATATCTTCTTATTCTATCATCGTTCTGATTTTTTTTTCTTTCTTTTTGGGTGCAGCTCCAGGTTATGACCCGAGGGAACCCCTCAATATTGATTGAAGGAGATCCCGAACTTGAACGCACACTTAGAAGAAAAGGGAAAGAGCCTGTGCAAGAATAGTCTAATCTAGCTGATTTGGAAGTAGAAGAATCTGAAAACATGGCAGAACAGAATGAGCAACAGCAGACATTATCCGATTATGCCAGACCTTCAGTGTTGGGGACACAATCGAGTATTGTGCGTCCCCCAATTACAGCTCAGAACTTCGAGATGAAGCCCGCATTCATCCACATGTTACAGCAATCCGCCCAGTTCAATGGTTTGGCCGATGAGGATCCAAACAGTCATATAGAGAGTTTTCTTCAGGTGTGTGATATGCTGAAGATAAACGGGGTGACAGATGATGCCATCAAGTTGCGAGCCTTCCCATTTTCCCTAAAGGGGAGAGCGAATCAGTGGCTACACTCATTACCTAGAGCATCGATTACCACATTGGAGGAGATGGTAGAAGCTTTTCTTGCCCGTTATTTCCCTCCCGGAAAATCCGTGAAGCTTAGGAATGAGATCTCATCCTTTGTTCAGTTGGAATTGGAGTCTCTATTTGAGACATGGGAAAGGTTCAAGGAGCTCTTGAGAAAGTGCCCACAACACGGATTTCCAGAGTGGATGATTGTTCTGACCTTTTACAACGGTTTGAACCCGAGTACAAGGCAACTCTTGGATGCTGCATCAGGAGGTACCTTAGGTAGTAAGACCCCCGATGAGGCCCGTCAGTTAATTGAAGAAATGGGGTTAAACAGCTACCAATGGAATGCTAGGGGGAAGAAAAAGGTGGCCGGTCTCCATGAGATAGATGCAGTAACTTCATTGGTGGCTCAAGTGGAAAATTTGAGTAAGAAGTTAGATCTACTAACTTTAAATAGAGTAGCGGCTGTGACAAATTGCAACTGGTGTGGTGGTGGACATGCTCCCTCCGATTGCCCGATCTCTATTGGTGATGTATCTTCGGTTGAGAACGTCGATTTTGTAGGTAATGACTTGAGACCTCAAGGAAACCCATATAGTAATACCTACAATCCGGGTTGGAAGAATCATCCAAATTTCTCATGGAGCAATCAGGGTCCACCAAAGGCCATGGGGCCACCGGGTTTCCAACCACAACAATAAACTCCGCATGTGGAAAACAGAGTTTCAGGTTTGGAAACCTGAATGAATGATTTGGAGAAGGCCTTGACTAGATTTGTGCAATCTGCAAATACAAGGTACACATGTCCCCAATGTACACATGCAAGCTCATTCATAATGTAAATCAATTAAATTTAGATATGAGAGAAGCAATCAAAACAATACTCCGCTGACTCCTAGTGTTGCATTTGATGGAGCTATGTCCATGGGAGTGTTGTTCTAACGGGTTGTAAAGCTCACTCGGCCAAGTGGCGAAACACCTTGGCCGTGCCCATGACAAAGTCTCAATTCCCATGATGACAAGACCATCTACACGCATACACGAGGGGGTTCAGTGAAGCTCAATAAAAATAAAACAACTCGAGTATATAAAAGATGAAGCAATAAATACAACTCGAGACAGTGAAATAAAAGATAAGCTCAGAAGGAGAATCCTTTCTGAGTGTACAAGTACAAAATAAAATGCGGAAGTAAAAGAAAGGAAAAGTAAAATAAAATATAAAGTCAAGTGTCGATGTCATCCTCTGGCTCTTCTGCTGATGAAGTACATTGTGGGTTAACTGGTGCTGGAATAGGGGATGAAGGTGCTAGAGATGCCGAGGGCGCCTGAGGAGTCCTCGACCGCAGGACAAATGATGAGCCGACGTCTCGCTTTAAGATCTGTTGTAATGTGTCGAAACATGCTATAAACTCCGTATACTGTGTGGCCTGCGCAGCCCTAATATCAGCAATCTCCGCTCTCACCTCTGCTACCTCTGTCCGTATCATCCCCATAGCACTCTCGAGCCTCTCAAAATGATCATGGGCTCGAGATGGTGAAAACATGCACACAGGGGGTGGGTCCTCTGTCACCGGAGACGCCTCGGTCTCCATAGGTGCTGACTGAGGCTTAGGGGCAGGCTGGGAAGCTTCGGCATCATCACCCTCCTCCTCGGCTATTTCCAGGGTCGGTAGAACCAGAGCATAAACCCCCGTGCGAACCTTGTGAGCCATGCCCATCAATCTCATTGTCTCCAGGCTCAGAAGCACAGGTATAATAATCTTCTCAGCCCAGCGAATCATGCCCAAGAGACTCATGCCCAGAACTAGTCTCGTAATGTAAGGGCCCGAGAAGATCGCTGCCAATCTAGCATAGTGGCCCTGATGTCGAATGTACTCAGCGACGATGTGCCCTAGATGGATTGGTATGCGTTGCATCATCGAATATAAGTATAGAAGCTCCCCGCCGCCGTAACGCCAGCAGCTATCACCATGGCCATTCACTGACCTGCTCATGATGGCATGTAGATAGCAGTACGCAGGTCGAGAAAGGCACGTGGCCTTGGACATCCTCGGCTCATACTAGCCCTGACCATATAATGCTCTGTACGCTCTCTATGGGGTCAGGGGTCCAGGATAATCGATCGGTAACTGAGAGTACTCCTCAATATCTATAAATGTCTCCTTGTACAAGCCGAGCTGAATTGAAAACTGAGTGATACTCAGACTATAGTGATGTCCAAGGGCTCTGAACTGAACAGTTTCTAGGTCACCGAATCTCGTATAGGATCTGTCGAACTCAAATGACGACAGAACCTCCAGTGTAAGCTCCCGGATAGCTGGCTCTCTAATTGACAACAACTGCCTCCAACCACCCATCGATACAAGATCCTCAACCTCATCTTCGAACTCGTCTCCCTCGTCAGAATCTCTCAAGATGCTCGTGTTCAAGAACGAGTCTCAGACGAATCAAGTCTCGACAAACGCCGAACCTAGCCTCGGTGCCTCGTGGATGGTGAATCTCATGCTCTAAGACTAAGGAGATGACTCACGCGTAGAGGTGTCAATTCGGGCCGGCGGGGCGGGCCGGCCCGCGGTCCGCCAAAACCCACCATTTGGCGGGGTGGGGCGGGCCGGCCCTCCATTTTGGCGGGCCGGCCAAATGCCAACCCAACCCTCGACCCATTTTGTCAGGGTGGGCGGGCCGCCCGCCAAAAAAATATAAAAAATTTAAAAAAATTTAAAAAATAATTATATTTCATAGTTCTCACATATTTATTTATATTTTTGACATAATCTTGCCACAATACACAAAAATATTAACAAAATCCAAAAAACTAATCGCAAAAGAAAAACGTCAATTACTATTAAAAATCATCAATCCATCAATATTACATTGATCCTATTAAATTTGTAAAGTTTAACAAAATTTAAAAAATCAAAATGTTAAAAAAATCAATATCCTTCGCATAGAAAACCCTTTAGAAACATGTATTTATCTTTTCTAACTTTGTAATTAATTTAATAATTTTTTATTTTTAAAATATAATTTTTAAATTAAGGGTGGCGGGCTAGCCCGCCGTAACCCGCGGCCCGCCCCGCCCCTACCCGCGGCCCAAGCAGGTTGGCCCGTTTTGACCCGCTCCAAACGGGTCAATATAATGCCAACCCAACCCGCGGCTTGGCCCAAATTGACAGCTCTACTAGTCACGCGGCCGCTTATCAGCTTGCTTCTTTGACCGAGGTGCCATAATCTACAAAAATTGAAAGAAAATCGATCAAACAAGTTAAGTAACATAACTATAGAAATCCACACGGGAGTGAACAAATGCACGGCCACGCCTCAAACTCCACAAATGCACCATTATAACTCTTCTACTTTATTCTAAATATAGATTAATATTCTAATTGAAGAAATGAAGCATTATTGACTAGTTTCATTGACGAAAATCATGAATTTGCGAAGGAAATCAAAGATAGGGCTTACCGTTGATTTGGGATGAGAAAGCTTTGAAAACAGCCGGAAAACCAAGAAAAATCTTTCCAAGTTGGAGATACGAGGTCGGGAAACAATATATGAGTGCTCTCAGACAAATGAAGGATATGGGGGTGAAGAGAAATGATAATCCTTTTAAAAGGACTCGCGCCTCTTGGCCTTTTGTACATCCGCAAGAGCATGTGAAAATTACCCACGCCCGTGTGTCTCCACAAGAAAGGCTCACAGGGACAGATGCGTGCCCCTGTGCTGTCTCGGGAAAACACTCACTATCCCTAAATGCTCTAACACGGGCATGCAGAAAATACCCACGCCCGTGCGTCCATCCCACAGGGGCAGCCGCAAGCCCCTGTGGTTGCTCTGGACATCCGAGAAAAATATGCTAAGTGTTTCGCACGCCCGTGCGAAAATTCCGCACGGGCATGGACATTCACAGGCCCAACTCACAGGGGCAAGCACACGCCCGTGTGTCTTCTCGGGATGGAGAGAGCTCCTCTGCAGAGATTCGCACGGGTGTGCGAAAATTACCCACACCCCTGCGATTTTCAAAAGGTTGACCACAGGGGCGAGTCCACGCCCCTATGTGCTTTCGGGATAATCCGCCAATATTTGCAGAAATTCACACGCCGTGCGGAAATTACCCACGGGCGTGCGAGAATTGCATGGTCATTCACAGGGGCGAGTCCACGCCCCTATGCCTTCTCTGGATGAGCTCGTAATGCAAATTTACGGGCGTGCAGAAATTCCACACGCCCGTGTGTTTTCTCTAGATGCCTTAAAAAATTCTACAGGCTCTACAGAAAATTCCTGAACATGTTTACACACTCAGAGCCTACCCTAGTATGCAAATTTTACCAGTGAAAAACATGAGAAATAGTTCAAACGACCCAACTTCGCCAAATCCACTTGAAAACACATGATGACAATTCAAAACCCACAATAAAATCACAGCACAAGTATATAAAAATCAAGACACCAACACTCAACACTTTATTCATGCACACACTAAACTACTAAACTACGAAAACAGTAAACACTTGGGTTGCCTCCCAAGAAGCGTTTTTTTAATGTCACTAAGCTTGACGTACCTTGTCTTACCTCACAGGGGCTCATAGATGAAAGTTGCCCTCTTAACCATGGCTTAGAAGAATGATGAGTGATAAGTGTCTAAATGTACGTATTTGAGTGTATGTATTTGTTACCTCTAGCATGTATTTTCATTAGAATTGATGCCCGTTTTGCTCTTAATCGTGTGTTATTTGCTTTGCAGGGCACGGGAACACCATGGATGACACGAGGATATGATTCGGGTGAAAAAGAGAAGAAAACCAGTGCGCTAGATCTGTAGGGTATTCAATGCAAAGCAGTACTCGTGAGGGTATTTCATCGTAGCATGCCACGGTAGCACATGGAGAGTTTCAAGTCAGGATTTGGATCATAGCATACGGCTCAATGTCGCCCTTGATGATAGAGCCCGGATGATCACCGTAGCTATAATAAAAAGATATTTACTTGATGGAGTTTGCCTACCCCAAATAGTGTCAATGTTGAGCTCCATAGCGAGTGGTATAGCACTCAGGATAGAGGTCATAGGGAGTGGTATAGCACTTGGTATAGCACTCAGGATGGGGGCCATAGGGAGTGGTATAGCACTAGGGATGGAGACCATCAATGGGGTATGATGAGTGATATATAGAGGGATTTTTGGAGAAAGATTAGGGATTTTTTTGGCTGGACTTCTTGGAGACTCTAGGGTAGACTTTTGAAGGTTTTTTGGCGTACCATCACTTGGAGGAAGGGGAGAAACAAAGACACCATTCTTTGGGAGAGTTTGGCTTGAAGCTTGGGAAGATCAAGAGCTTGAACTTAAAGGGGAAGCCTAATCATCAAAGGAGGAGACGCATTCGGCATCTCTAGGGCTAGAAGAAGCATCATTCGGCCGGAATTCTCTCTCCTCTTTATCATTCGGACTAGGGAGTGTCATTTATGCATTTACTTCTTGCTTTTGTTGTGTTTGAGATACTTATTTGTATGATGGCACACTAGACCCCCAAGGTCGCCGGATGTAGGTGAACCTTCGGGTGTTCATCTTGTATTTTGGATACTACATTTATATTTGATATGCATTGGTGTGATTTATGATTTGGCTCATTGTGTTTCATGCCTAGAACTATTATGTGGAGAAATCCTTAGTTCTTGTTTGAGTTGTACATGTAGACGTGACCTACTCACGTGTACTAGATCGTTATTGAGCTAATAGGGTTATTTGTTGACCAACATGCCGAGAAATTGGGTGTAGGTAGCCCCTCCGAACCATGAGGATAAACTTAGGTTAAGTGTGTCCTTGTTGCGTGATCTCCATTCACTTAATGCAATCGTAGGTCTAAATCACCCGTGCCATGTATTTTCATGCATCCTTATATCTTGATGACCCCTCTTGGGAATCCTCATCCCTAGGCCTATTCTTATCATCATTGCTCTTGTGATTTTCTTGCTTGACTTGGAGTTGTTACACTTGTGTTTTATTTACAATCTTGCTTGTATTAGATTAGTTTACCATGCTTGAATTGTAAGGTTAGAAAGTGAGTGATGGAGGAGTAATAGGAGCTCCTTAACCCCGTAGAATACGATCCTTGGGCTTTTGCTCAAGGTATTACTTGGCGACCCCGTACACTTACCGGTAATCAATCAAGTTTTTGGCGCCATTGCCGGGGAACATTAAGGAATTCTAGGAAACTTCTAGCTTATTGCTCTAACCATTTTTTCTTTTCTTTTATTTCTTCCTTTCATTTGTCTTATTTTTTCTTGAGCTTAACTTTCTTTATCTTTCTTGGCTTTGAAAACTACTGTGCATGACACGAGCAAATCGATCAAATTTAGTTGCACAAGACAGCGAAATTGAGAGAGGTTCATTATAGCATATTTGGGCTTTACACAAGGGCATGAGCGGGCTATGGTTGATATCTGGAATGATTGGGTACCACCTATACATCATTTATTCCACATACAGGACAGTACAATATGTAGATTCAAACCATGGGAAGGCTCCATTATAGTAGCTAAAGACAATATTTGGAAAGCCATGCTTACAGACTTCATGAATT
Source organism: Dioscorea cayenensis subsp. rotundata (assembly GCF_009730915.1). Lineage (NCBI taxonomy): Eukaryota > Viridiplantae > Streptophyta > Magnoliopsida > Dioscoreales > Dioscoreaceae > Dioscorea > Dioscorea cayenensis. The sequence goes on along the minus strand of NC_052477.1, from coordinate 12,318,206 downwards.
ATGGAAGAGTTCCAACGAAAGAAGAAGTCAGTATTCCTACTTATCTAACTACACTGGACATAGCAAAACTGCAAGCATATCAGTCAATTCCGGTACACGAACCTAGCAGAGATCAGGGGGAAAACACTAAGGAGATTGTGCAACCTGTGTATGGCATCAATGAGAGTTCCGATGAAAGCTCAGTATTTGCAGAAGAAGATGAACTAGAACATAGTGATGTACTACTGAATAAAAATCTGCGACTGTCAACTGAGGAAGCACCTGAACTGGAATTGAAAAAGTTGCCTGAGCACCTCGAATATACATTTCTTGGCGAAGGAACTCAACTTCCTGTAATCATTGATTCAAACCTTACGGTCGAACAAAAGCAAGATTTGGTGAATGTCTTAAAAAAACAGAAGAATGCAATTGCTTGGAAGATAGCTGACATTAAGGGGATAAGTCCCTCATTTTGCACTCACAAAATTTTGGTGGAGGATGATCATAAACCGTCAGCTCTACCACAAAGAAGACTGAATCCAAACATGAAGGAGGTAGTAAAGGCTGAAGTCATCAAACTTCTTGATGCAGGCATTATTTATCCAATTTCTGACAGTGAGTGGGTGAGCCCAGTGCAAGTAGTACCTAAAAAGGGGGGGATGACTGTGATCACTAATGAAAAGAATGAGTTAATACCTACTCGAATAATCACAGGGTGGCGTGTCTACATTGACTACAGGAAATTGAATGATGCTACCCGAAAGGATCATTTCCCGCTACCATTTATCGATCAGATGCTTGAGAGGCTTGCTGGGCATTCATACTACTACTTCCTGGATGGTTTTTTAGGGTATTTCCATATTCCCATTGCGCCAGAAGATAAAGAAAAAACCACATTTACATGCCCTTATGGAACATTTGTGTACCGCCGCATGCCTTTCGGCCTTTGTAATGCCCCAGCCACTTTTCAGAGATGCATGTTGGCGATTTTCAAAGATATGGTGGAAGACTTCATGGAGGTGTTCATGGACGATTTCTCTGTATTTGGTGACTCCTTTGTGCTATGCCTCAAGAATCTAGAACGTGTTCTTGTTCGGTGCGAGGAAACCAACCTCGTACTAAGTTGGGAAAAATGTCACTTCATGGTTCAAGAAGGGATTGTTCCTGGGTCACAGAATTTCAAAAGAAGGAATCGAGGTAGATAAAGCAAAGATCTCCGTAATAGAGAAGCTACCTCCTCCGACCTCAATTAAAGCCATCAGGAGTTTTCTGGGACATGCAGGTTTTATAGAAGATTCATCAGGGACTTTGCCAAAATCTCTAGACCCTTAACGAAGTTATTTAAAAAAGATGTACCGTTCAAGTTTGATGATTAGTGCATGAAAGCTTTTACCACCCTTAAGGAGAAGCTAACCCAAGCACCCATAATGATAGCTCTAGACTGGGATTCCCCCTTTGAATTGATGTGTGATGCAAGTGATTTTGCGGTGGGTGCAGTCCTTGGGCAACGAAAAGACAAGCACTTTCATCCCATATATTTTGCAAGCAAAACGTTAACAGATGCTCAAGAGAATTACACCACAACAGAAAAGGAGTTGCTCACCGTGGTCTTTGCATTTGATAAATTCCAATCTTATCTAGTTCTTTCCAAGGTGGTGGTTTATACTGATCATTCAGCTTTGCGGTACCTACTAAGTAAGTCAGATGCAAAACCACGTTTGATTAGATGGGTCCTTTTGCTTTAGGAGTTTGACCTTGAAATCAAGGATAAGAGAGGAGCGGAGAATCTTGCGGTGGATCATTAATCCCGTTTGGAGAATCCTAGTCTCGAAACTTTGAGAGAAAGAGAGATATCAATGATTCATTTCCTGAAGAGCACTTGTATAATATTCAAGTCGTGGAAGAGTCCGAGCCACCTTTGGTTTGTCGATTTTTGCCAACTACTTAGTTGGGGGTGTCATCCCAAAATGGTTCACGCATCAACAACGGAAGAAATTTTTGGACCTCAAGCACTACTTGTGGGAGGACCCCTACCTTTTTAGAATTTGTTCGCACTCAGTCGCTCGAAGATGTGTATCGCAGTCCCGAGGGTCTAAGTATCTTGAAACATCGCCTATTCAGACCGACTAGGGGCCATTACAATGCAAATCGGACCGCAAAGAAGATTCTTGATTCAGGTTTCTATTGGCCGACATTGTTTCAAGACACCCAAAAGTTCATACAATCATGCGATAGATGCTCGAGGGTAGGTAATATTTCTCACGAGATGAGATGCCCCTGATTGGAATCAAGCTTGTGAAATTTTTCGACGGTGGGGGATTGACTTCATGGGGCCATTCCCAAGCTCACATGGTTGTAAGTTCATTCTCGTGGCAGTCGATTACATGTCTAAATGGGTGGATGGTCAATCCCTACCAACAAGAGACGCCAGGGCAGTGGTAAAATTCTTTAAGAAGCTTTTCTCCTAGTTTGGAACACCACGAGCAATCATTAGCGATCGAGGCACTCACTTTTGCATTGCTCAGTTTGCAAAAATTCTAAAGCGCTACAATGTCTACCACAAACTTGCAACACCATATCATCAACAAATTAGCAGGCAAGTGGAAGTTTCCAACGGGGATTTAAAAAGAATTTTGGAGAAAAAAATGTTGCTCGTAATAGACGAGACTGGTAGAACACTCTAGATGACGCCTGCGGGCTTACAGAACATCATATAAGACTCCTATTGGGACCACCCAGTATAGATTAGTCTATGGAAAAGCTGTCACCCTACCAGAGAACTTGAGCACAAAGCTTATTGGGCTATTAAATTTCTGAATTTTGATTGCACTCTTGTAGGTGAGAAGAGGAAACTTCAATTAAATGAATTGGATGAATGGTGCGCCACGGCATACGAAAATTCCAAACTTTACAAAGAAAGAGTGAAGGAGTACCACAATAAGCATATCAAGCATCCTAAACAATTCCGAGTAGGGGATCAAGTGTTAGTATTCAACTCGAGGCTAAAGCTATTCCCCGGGAAGCTCAAGTCACGGTGGTCAGGTCCATATACGGTCACTCAAGTTTCCCCACAAGGACCAGTCGAGGTAACTCACCATGAAAAAGGTACGTTTAAGGTGAATGGCCAAAGGTTGAAGCTCTATTTTAACACCAACAATTCAATGATGACCGGGGGAAATTTCAAACTATTCGAGCCCCCATGAGGTAAGTAACAAGGTACGTCAAGCTCGTGACGTTAAACAAGCGCTTCTTGGGAGGTAACCCAAGCATTCGGGGGTTTATTTTCATGTTTGTGGATTCTTTGTGTTCATGTTCTTGTTATTTTTCATATTTTCTTAGAGTTGTTAATTTGAATAAGTCCATGCTCTCATTATTTTGTTTATCATGATCATTGTCCATGTAGTTGTTCACTTGATTTTATGGTGGAGTTGCACTTGTTTGGCCTATCATTTTATGTGTTAGATCATAAATTTGAGCCATTCTTTCATGGTGGAGATGATTTTAGAACCTTTTGTAACCATGGCCATGTGTTTGGAGAAGCAAAGAAGTCTTTAAACCAAGTTTTTAGGGTCTCACGGCCTCTATGGGCAGCTCATAGAGGCCGCGAGAAAATTCCAGAAGCTTTTCACTACTCCTCGCGGGCTCTATGAGGAGCATAGAGACCATCAAGAAAATTCCGAAACTTTTCACTACTCCTCTCGGGCTCTATGAGCACCTCATAGAGACCGTGAAGACCCTTTTTCTTCATGAGAACCTTGTCAACTTGTCTCTCTCCTCATTCTTCTTCTTCTCTAACCGTGACCTAGCCTCCATGATCTACCCTCTCCATGGTCGGATCTCACTAAAATACCACTCTAAATCATCTCCACATCTCCTTGGGAAGTAGATCTAGTGTTCTTCTTCAAGCTCCACTCTAGTGCTCTCTCCTTGTTGGTATGAAGCTTATTGTGAATGAAAAATTTTTCTTTTCTTTTTCTTCTTGCTTTCTTGAGTTTTTGTGTGGATTGTTTCAAGCTTTTAGCTTGTATTTTGTGGTATGAACATCATGTATTTGATTGATCTCGAATTTATGTACAAAATTTTTCAAATTCATGATATTGGGGAAACTCTTGCAAATTGAATAGTATCCATACGGGCTCCTATTCACCCCATTTTCTTCATGTTTCATCACTTTTCATGCCACATGATACACTCCTTGGATTCCTTTCATTCTTATTTGAATTTTTATTGATGTAGGAATGCCACAAGTCAAGGAACTTGCCTCCAAACGTCTAAGAAACACAATGCCAACCCCGAAGAACCCCACTTTAAGCATGCTCATCATAAGGCGGAGGTGGAGTTTTCAAGACCAAACTATGTGGCACACTTCATCACATAGATTGGGGTATTTTTGGAGACATTTGGGATGGATGAACAATTCAAGGAATTACTTACATGGGTTTTGGTGAATCTATTCTCAATTGATGATCATACCTTTTACCAATTTACTTTGGAGGTTTTGATCAGTTTTGAAGCACACCATGACAACCACATCTTCGACATCTTGTGATGACTACTTGGACATTTGAGAATAGACATTTTCTTTATTTCTTTAGTTTGTTGTTTTGCTTTACTCTTTGCAAGTGTGTTTGCTTGATTTCAATAAGTTGGTGAGGGGATGCCCTACCAACCTTGTGTAGAACTCTACTACTCTTTATCTAGTATTTTTTGTTTGTTGACTACTCCCTATTATGTATTCTTGCAATCTTAATTTTTTGTTTTGGATTGATGATGCCCTCTATGCCTTGCGAGGGCATTAAGGGAGTTTGGTGAGCCTCCCACATTCCATGGAGGTCGGACTCGACATGAAACGCTTGTGACACCTTTGGTTCGGGTCACTCCCTCACCGTGTGCACAAGATTAACCGGAAGTTTGTTCCACCCTCCTCCATCAAGCTTTTCATTGCATATATTACCATGCTTTTATGATTAGTGCTACATTGGGGACAATGTACATCATGAGGGTGGGGATGGGTGTATTTTATGATCTAGGTTATTATTTGCATGCTAGTTTACCCATGATGGCTTTGTTCATTATTGTAAGACTCTTATAGCATGGATTAATGATTGATTTGAGTTACATATTTGTTCTTGTACTCTATTGAATCATGTTTCACCTCTAGTATTATCTTGTGCACTGGATCTTGTGTTGATGCCCTGGGAATAGCCAACATGACTACTCTATCTCTCTTGATTGCTTAACATAATCAACTTTGAGTACTTGGTCTTAGAATTCTAAGTTCTTTCTTTCAATGAACTCTTAAGAACTTCCGAGTCTTGTTGAGCTAGCCCTAGTTTTGTGGCTTATAGTGTAGTCTGAAGGAGTGATCTAGGGTGATTGTGAAAAAAAAATGAAAATGAAAATGAAAGAAAAATGAAAAAGTGAAAAGAGTAAAAAGAAAAATGAGTCTATGTCAGTATTCCTCTGCTAATGAAGCATAAATGCGTCTATGTAGACTATAATCGAGTAGTTGGGTGGCTCTTGTGCCTAACCAGCATGTGCACCCTCCAGAAAGATTTTTAGTGCAGTCTATGTTAGTCGGACTCGAAAAAGAAAGAAAATAAAATGGAATGAAAATAAAACCCTAGTGATCTTTTGGCTACCTACTAGAGGTTTTGAGAAGAATAGGGAATTAGTTCGAGTTTAAGACTCTGGAAGGATCTTTACTTGTTCATTGAAGTAGCGCTTAGCATTTTAGGACTGTAGTACTCTTTTGCAAGTGGAGTGATTAGCATCTAGAGTCGTACTCATTGAGTCGACGGGCTAGACCAAGTCGGGGTAGATGAAATACAAGGTTCACACACACAGCATGTGATATTATACAAGGTGAGCATGTGATCTTTTCACAGTTTTGCATGCGTGTAACTCATCATCTAGTTATCATTTTTCCAGTGCTTCCGAGTCTTGTATTTATTTGAGCTCGAAGGTGGTACACTTAGCCACTTATCATTATCTTTGTTTTTTCATGATGTGTTCGCTTCAGGGACAAGCAAATGCTTAGGTGTGGGGATATTTGATAAGTGTCTAAATGTACGTATTTGAGTGTATGTATTTGTTACCTCTAGCATGTATTTTTCATTAGAATTGATGCATGTTTTTGTGCTTAATCGATGTGTTATTTGCTTTCAGAACGCAGAACACCATGGATGACACGAGGATATGATTTAGGTGAAAAAGAAAAGAAAACCAGGGCGCGGTATTGTAGGGTATTCAACGCAGCGAGCAATCGTGAGTTGGAAAGTACTCGTAGCAAGATTTCATCTAGACATGTCCCTATAGCACCGGAGAGTTTCAAGTCGATTTGGATCAGTGGCATACTGACCCTCAATGCTGCCCTGAAGATAGAGCCCGGATGATCACTCGTAGCTATAATAGAAGATATTTACTTGATGGAGTTTGCCTACCCCAAATAGTGTCAATGTTGAGCTCCATAGCGAGTGGTATAGCACTCAAGATCGAGGCCATAGGGAGTGGTATAGCACTTGGTATAACACTCAGGATGGGGGCCATAGGGAGTGGTATAGCACTCGAGATGGAGGCCATCAAGGGGGTATGATGAGTGGTATATAGAGGGATTTTTGGAGAAAGATTGGGGATTTTTGGTCGGACTTTTGGAGACTCTAGGGTAGACTTTTCGAAGGTTTTTTAGCACCATCACTTGAGGAAGGGAGAAACGAAGACACTATTCTTTGGGAGAGTTTGGCTTGAAGCTTGGGAAGATCAAGAGCTTGAACTTAAAGTGGAAGTCTCATCATCAAAGGAGGAGGAAGCATTCGAGCATCTCTAGGGCTAGAAGAAGCATCATTCGCCGGAATTCTCTATCCTCTTCATCATTCGGACTAGCGAGTGTCATTTATGCATTTACTTTGCTTTTTGTTGTGTTTGAGATACTTATTTGTATGATGGCACAATAGACCCCCAAGGTCACTTGAATGTAGGTGAACCTTCGGGGTTCATCTTGTATTTTGGAAGCTACATTTATATTTGATATGCATTAGTGGATTTATGATTTGGCTCATTGTGTTTCATGCCTCAGAACTATTATGTGGAGAAATCCTTAGTTCTTGCTTTGAGTTGTACATGTAGATGTGACCTACCGCGTGTACTAGATCACATTAATGAGCTAATAGGGGTATTTGTTGACCAACATGCCGAGAAATTGGGTGGTGGTAGCCCCTCCCGAACCATGAGGATAAACTTAGGTTAAGTGTGTCCTTGTTGCATGATCTCCATTCACTTAATGCAATCGTAGGAATGTGACTCAAGGAGAGATCCTTGTCATCATTTGTACTGATTAGGGTTTAGCCACGAGAAATTGGGGTTGAACTATCGTTGAGGTCCGCCGGGTCTAAATCACCCGTGCTATGTATTTTCACGCATCCTTATATCTTGATGACCCCTCTTGGGAATCCTCATCCCCTAGGCCTATTCTTATCATCATTGCTCTTTGTGATTTTTCTTGCTTGACTTGGAGTTGTTACACTTGTGTTTTTATTTACAATCTTGCTTGTATTAGATTAGTATACCATGCTTGAAATTGTAAGGTTAGAAA
>NC_052477.1:12281588-12309636 GCF_009730915.1 Dioscorea cayenensis subsp. rotundata | reverse complement strand
ACCTTTAGATTATGATTATGATAGCAAATAATGGAAAAAAAGAAGGGCCGGAGATATTATAGAATTAGTGCACTACTAACGTGCCGACACAAACTGCCAATATGTTAAGGCACAGCAATCAAACGCCACATTGAGAATTGGACAATGTTAGAGATTCCGTTACTACTGCAAGTTAGGGTGAATAAACAGACAGCTAGTCACTTTTGAATACTATGGTTTTGTGATTCTGAGCCTAAGCATACCTGCTTTATTATGCTGCTTTATATACTTCTTTCAGTAAGTAGTTTCTAAAATTCGGAGTTGCGGAACCAAGGAAAAGCACCGTTTCTCTGAGAACTACAAGAATTTTTGTAAACAACATAACGAAGGTGTTTCTCACAGTTAATTACCCTCAGGTGTGATTGTAAAAAGCCATCAAATCTCTATTATTTTCTGAGCAAACTGAATAATTTTTCAAATTGTTGCAAAAAAATAAGGATATTGTTAATGAATCATTTGTCTTCAAACATAATGAAGATTCTAAAGATCCAGCAAAAGGAGGCGTGGATAAATTTAATATCACAACTTTTTCTTCAGGTGATAGAAACATACAACGTAAAATGACTGCTGATGGCGTACAAGCTTGCTCGTGATGATTCACTCAGCCTGGTGATAGAACTTGCGCGTTGTACCACATTGGCCAAATCATAAAGGCTGGAAGCTTCCAAAGGAAGTGTGTCTAACAGAACAGGTAATTTAAAGCACAGATATTAAAGGAGGTTAATCCTGACATGACAGATTAAGAAAAGTAAAATGAAAGAATTTTTATCTAGGGACTATTTAGACAATGATGGAAACTGCTCATAACCCGTTCTGCAGTTTACAATTCTCAGAAGTTAAAATGTCGTTATTATTTTGGGTCTGTTGACAATTCACCAATGTCGCAAAAATATCATGCTTAACTGTTCCAATATCATTAGCATCCTTTTCACTCAACTTATGTACCAATTTAAAACCTAGAGGAACTCTTCAGCTGTCATTGGAAAGTTAGGAGTTCAGAAATTAGTCAGGATGGCATTGTTAAGTGAGGTCAGCAAGCTGATTAAACTCTAAGCTAAAGTGGGGACATTGTTTCTCATTCTCACAATTTTCCCTACATCAACCAAACTGGATGGTTCAGATGGCTGTTCCATCCTTACAAAGCGACATAGCGGCAAAACCTTAAGGACAAAAGAGAAAAAACAGGAATATTCAGTGAAGATCAATAATGCTTTGGTTAAATCTTACATCAGTCAACATGTTTAACCATAAAAGCAAATTAAAAACAAGAACATTATAGTGTTCAAATAGAATCCAATATCAGAAATCAATCATATGATAATGAATGATGGTGTCTTTTGTATTAACTAGAACAAACTACTCAAGTGATCTGTCAAAACCGAATTATAAAGACTACTAAAATATGGAATAATGTGACTGCACAAGCATAACCAAATTTCGAACCCCATGTTACCAACCTTATTGATAGGTAGGGTATGCACCCAATCAATTCAAGTTTAACAAAATAAATAAACAAAATGAAAATTTTCAGCTTTCATACTTTTTAATAACAACTGGCCAATATTTTGAATAAACAGATTAATGATTTGTGCTTTATCCACTTTTAACATAAAAATAAACAGAAAAACCAAAACTCGACCATATGAAGTTCAGCAGCTCTGCTTAGTTCAGGCAGTTTTTCACAATATTAATTCCTACAAAATTTTGGGCTTGGCTTTTGGTCATTTCAGTTTATTCGGTTTGGTTTTCAAGAGACTAAGGCTTGGGGCCTCCAAGACTTTGAGGAGGATAGACCAAAATTTTTTGATTCAGTTTATAAATAGCTCCCAACTTAAACATTTTAAAGGTTTAACTTGTTCGGTGGGTTCAACACCTCAGGTTGAATTTATAAAACCCAAAATTGAACAACTGCATACCCCAAAATATCAAAATATTAAACTGAACAAAATGATGTAAATATCAAATCAAACCAACTACACTAAATTGACTTGTTTTGGTTGATTAATTTGGTTCAAACCAAATAGTGCACAATACTGTTAATAGGAGGAACAAACAAAAACATATCCGTGAAAGAAAAAGAGCACTAGCTACTTGAGCCACCATTGTGGAACTCCTAGTCGCTGCTTTTAAATTGTCTAGAATATGATGCAACCCAAAAAGCAGGCTAAAGGGATACATGATGATGCAGTGATTTTTGTGTTAGTATTAATATGTAGACATCAATTAGTTGGGATAATGACAATTAATGTACAAGCGTAAAAGTAACAACATAGAAAGTGAACATAAAATTGAGAAGGTCTCAAGCATTAAATTTGGCAGCTACATAAATTAGTGTGGATTAGGACTGGACTATTTTCCTGGTATCAAACATAGCCTATTTTTTAAGTAACATTTTAGACTTTTCATGTCTTCATTCAATTATATTTTAAGTCTTAGAAGTTAGCACCTAGTAGCAACAATAGGCTGACATATTCTAACTGAGAAAAAGACTTGTTAGATCAAACTCAATCAGTCAATCTTCAAGCCTTAGTCTAGAGATTTAGAAAAACCAGATTACAATTTAAAGATTAAAAATTTCATCAAGTTTACCTTTTGGATATAAGATAGCTGTCCCATTTGTCAGACATTAAGCTCATTTCTCTATCTGATGGCAAGCTTCTTCAACAAACTAAGATCACAATAAGTTACCATAATGAGAGCATTTCCAAATGTTTGAAGGAGTTGATCCATGGAAGTGTAAACAAAAACTACGCTTACCCTGCCAAACTGCATTGAAATTCTGGACTCCAAATCATCAATTAACTGACTCACAAATCCTGCCGCATCAACTGAGATTTAAATATCAAAATTTAAGCCATGCATAGGTCCGACATTTGTACCTCAGATCTGCATGATCAGGCCTCTTCAACTGTCCTCACTGCATGGTTTAAAAACTCGGATTTAAATATCAAAATTTATTGGTGTAAACTGCTAGAACAAAATTAAGCTGCAAATTTACCTGTGAAAAATGACTCTTGTCGCTTATCATAAAATCTACTAAACTGCCAAAATATTTCCTTAAGATCCCTGAAGCCCCACAAACAAAAGTGCCCTTTAACTTTTCTAAGTCAGCACGTTTTTCCTTAACCTATGCAATCATTTTAAAAATAACTTGTCAATATCAATGATTGAACTTGTTAAAGGAACAATGAGTAGCAATAAATAAATTGGAGTAGCATTTCGGGAAATTGAATCTATTAACTTAAGCTCAATTTCAATTACTGCTCATGCCTATTTCATTGTTTTGAGCCTTATAGTAGGATTTGAAGGAAGATAAAAAGAATAGGAGAATACTCTTCAATTACTTTTCAGGAACTATTGTAGCTCCAAATACTTATCTCCAATAGCAGTTTATTTCCAGCATATAATATATTCGTTTGCCAGCAGAATATGTAATATGGCTATGCATCAAAGAGTTATTTGGTATGACATGAAAAAGTAAGTGATATTTGTCATGCAAAAATGGATTACTTCTTCATTCTGTGCAACCAAAAGAAAAGTGATGGATCCCTGACCAGGAATAATTGGCATTTCAAACAAGGGATAGCACACATACAGCTCGCATGTTAGCATAGCATGGATTCAGATTTGGCACTTCAAGGTTAGGAATTGCGCCTGTTAACCATTCACATGCTTCAACATTCTTAAGCATCCGCGCTTCATCGAAAGAACCACTAATCAAAGATGCTGCATACTGCCATAAGTGTCACAAGGTAAACCAGCCAACATCAATATTTAAAAATGAGAAACTTAGAATCACTTCCACCAATACCATACAGATTGCCACATGGTTGCATTAAGTTTCCAATTGATGTCTCTGTAGTCTGGTTGGTGAACAGAGCTCTCACAAAAATCACAGGACTTGATTAGCATCCATTAAATTTGATTTCCTTGCAAGCTAATCATCCAATTGATGGAGAAGCATAGATATACTCTGGCAGCCGAACACAAAGCCTGTTCAGCAGAAATAAATGGATGCATCAAAATCTGCTAGCCACAAATTATCATCACAAGAAATTGATGTATCAATTAAATGATGCTATTTTCATAGCATCATCACAAGATTATGTTATGAAAGAACTAATAACTAATTTCTCAAAACAAATATTGGTGCTGGATATCCTCTTATTAGAAGCAAACACTTATTTGTCAGAGTACATCTTATGAGCATCGAGAAAATGATATGTTTTTCCTAAATTAAAGAACTCAGGAAACAGAACTCGTTCAACTAGAAATGGCCAGACTGCTGCATTACAAGAATCACAAGAGATTGAACACAATATAAAACAAAAACAATGTATAAACAACATATTAACATTCTCTTGAGCATGGATTGATTTTTACCAAAAACAGTTGTTAACTAGAATCACATGAGATTGACCAAAATATATAACAAAAGCAATGTACAAACAACATATTTGGTAAAAGGCATGACAAAAATTTCATTCTTGACCAATAATAAGAATGGATTCAGATAGAAAAAACAAGCCTTTCATTGTTAAATCAGTTCAAAACCACCGATAATGAACACTTACTCTCAAAAGTCCAAGCTCAATCTCGCCCTGCAAATCATTCAACACAACAATCAGTTCCAATAAAACTCCACAATGAAAAGCTCTAATCCATAACACAGAGCCAACATTTCCTAGATTTAAATCAAATATCAAAACCAAAAAGCAAGAAAAACACAAAAAAAGGATGCAAGGAAAGGAGTAAGATAGATCACCACGACGGCATTGCAAGCCCCTCACTTGTCATCAATAGATAGAACCAGAACGAACACTGCCAAGATGACGACGACGACAACCGAGGTAATGGATTGAAATTATTTATATATTTTTAGCCAGCAAGCTCGAGCTCTTTGTTGTTCGAAGCTGTGACCCGGATCGAAAGTGGTCACTGCCTTTCAAATGTATTTTATTTGTAAGCGTGACGAATTTTTAAGTAATTATGGCTTTTCTAATGAATTTTTTCTGAACATTGGTCAATCACATTAAGAACCAACAAAGGTTATGTTTGCACATGAACTAACATCAAACAACTTACAACAAAAGAAACCCAATTAATGAAAGGCACCAAAAAAAAAGGACTCTTAACCTTCTCATCAACTGAAATAACAGCAGTAAATACTTCATTATTCCAATTCATTAGTCCTCTGAGTAATTGAAGCTATTACTCAGTTTTTGAAGAAGAAGAAGAAGAAGAAAGAGCTCCAAGAGCTTATTATTAACCAAATAAAAAACTAGTTTGAAAGGAATGACGAATACAGACCAACTAGGGCAAAAGGAAATAGCAAAAACTAAAAAACACAATACAATAGACTTCATTTCCTCCACCTCCGATGTCTGTCTGATGTTGTTAACCCCAGGTCTCCAGCCCAACAACACCAACAGTCATTTCCTTAATTTCACTGTTCACTTAAACAATACTCATCCCCTCCACTTCAATCTCCTCACAACACATCATCATCATCATCATCATCATCATCATCATCCCCATCACTAACACATTCATTAACTCAATAAATCCCAAAAAAAAAAAAATCCCATGGCCAAATAAAATAAATAACTAACCATGGAAAACTCAAAGGCTCCAACCCAGAGCTCTGATCATCATCATCATCATCATCATCTCCTAACCTTCTCATCAACTGAAAAACCATGTTACAAATAAATTCTGACCAAAATAACAGCAGTAAATACTTCATTATTCATTAGTCCTCTGAGTAATTGAAACCATTACACAGGTTTTTGAAGAAAGAGCTCCAAGAGCTTATTATTAACCAAATAAAAAACTAGTTTGAAAGGAATAACGAATACAGGCCAACTAGGGCAAAAGGAAATAGCAAAAACTAAAAAACACAAAAACAAGGAAGGAGCAGCTTATAAAAAACACAAAAAAGTTGATCGATCAATAGACTTCATCATCAGCCACCTTGGCAGGTCCAAAACCTTGATAATTAATATAAGGAGAACATGCATCTGTCCGATGTTGTTAACCCCAAGTCTCCAGCCCAACAACACCAACACTCATCTCCTTAATTTCACTGTTCACTTAAACAATACTCATCCCTCCACTTCAATCTCCTCACAACACATCATCATCATCATCATCCCCATCACTAACACATACATTAACTCAATAAATCCCCAAAAATCCCATGCCCAAATAAAATAAATAAAAAAGTCTCAAAAAAAGACCTATTAACCATGGAAAACTCAAAAGGCTCCAACCCAGAGCCCTGATCATCATCATCATCTCCAGTCTTCAGAGGGTTTGGGACTAAACACAAGAAGCATTGTATTGCTTGAGAAGACAGAATCACTCTTTTATCTCCAAATGCTAAATTGCTAATGCTTTTACTTAGAAATCATCTCCTGCAGTCCTCTCCGGCCTCACACATCACTTCTCAGTTCTCTCTTTCCTTTCTCTCCTCTCCTCTCATCTCCTCTCATGTCCTGTTGCACAGGACTCGTCAGGAGATAGAGACTATTGTGCTCGAAGGAGTATTCGCAGGACTCAAGGAAAACTTCATTCCAAGTTTAAAGATTACATAATGGAATGAAATATATTAGTCGAATGGTTGTTATGATTTGCATATTGATGTAATTAAGAGTAATTAATTAGAAGAGTAAATCAATAATACAACCAGAAAAATTAAATGTTTGTTTTCAATTAATACACAAAGTTCCACAACATTCATTAAAAGTTACTCATTTCACACAACACCCCAAATTCTTAATAGCACAAGTGCCACAAACTGAAATCAATATGAAGCTAAATAATTGAACAATGTATCAATTATATGATACATCAAACCTGTTGGGATAAAAAACATCAGTATGATGAACAATAGTACAGTAAAAATTTCCTTTTTAATATAAGTTTGGATTATAAGCAATATGGTATGACTTATGAGACATATATGGAAAGAGTACCATTAACTCTCTTAAAGTATCAAATCACTACCCAATTATTTGTGTGATCAATTCACAAGAAGAAAAGAAAATGTGAACTTGTGTGAGGTAAGCAATCACTCAATTGCTTTTGTGATCAGTTTACAAGAAAACAAAGATAAGATGAATTAGCAAATAACACAAATTACCACAGACATATGAATAAATTTTAGCTGAAATTCCAAGTCATCCAGATTAAAGCACAGCACCAAAAAGATCTAAATTGGATATTCAACTCTCAGTCAAGGAAACCAAATAATTAACACTGATGATCAAACTGAAATTAAATCACAAACTACTGATGCATTGCTGATAATTTGACTGGTATTTGTAATTTGAATAAAGATATGAAGAATATATATATATGGCATTCATAGTTCATAGTTGATAAAGCAAGATGAATATCATTACAAGCCTCTTTTGCAAATAAAGTTTCCAGCAATCAACATATATTTGCTGAAAGAAATCAGTGAAGTTTTTAAAATATGCAGCCAATCAACATATCCTCTTTCAGCAATCCTTGTAAGTCAACAACTCTTCATTATTGATGCACATGCTAGCAAACTTTAACGGCATCTGACTCTTCCTGGTTCACTGCATCAAAGATAGCACAACAATGAAGTTACAGCAGAAATAAATTCCTGCATCAAAGAAAACTAACAGAACTAAAGCAAATAAAAAATAAATTCCTCTCCTACCAGGAAGCCTGCGGGAAAAAAAACAGAGAAATGTAACAAGGAGAATACATACATACATACATACATACCTTTGGCTCCATGACACTTCTTTCAGAGTTCATGCGAATTTCTTTTATGGACCTCAAAAAATAGGGAGTCTCAATAGTCAAAGAAAAATTCCAAAATGTCGACTAAAACATTCAATCCCAATAAAAGAATAAGTTTCACTCCTATTTATGGTTCCACCCATGTGTAACCATTCAGTCCTTCCTACTTCACTTTCCTTCGACTCGGATCAAGTTATGCAAACCAAAAACTTATTAGACAATGAGGTAGCTTTCACAATGAGGTCGGTAGCTTTCACACAACCCCTCAGGTAGCCCTTTCTCTCGGGAAAATTAACAACTACACATTGATGCTGCATACTATCGAATTACTCAGGAGTAGCTTTCACACATCAAAAAAGGTAGCTCTTTTTGCACATAGAACAGTAGCTTTCACTCATCCCTTGAGGTAGCCCTTTCTCTCTTTTATCATCAAAAACACACTTGTAATGCATAGTATCCGATTATAAGAGTGGCTTTCACACAATAAGGGTGGTAGCTATTTCCGCCCTTAGAACAATAGCTTTCACACATCCCTTGAGGTAGCCCTCACTCCAGGTAAATCATCAAGCACACTTTCCTCAAGCATAGTGTCCATTTACCTTAGAGCGGCTTTCACACTATAAGGGCGGTAGCTCTTTCCTCCCTTTAAATACTAGCTTTCACACACATGGTCAAAATAAGTTTCTATTCACAACAACTTTCTCTAAGCATCTAGATCGCTATATAGTAAAGACTGGACGCTCTAAAAATGTGTGAAGGAACCAAAAAATAAAGTAAAACCAATGATAGACTCAAGAAAGAAATTAAAATCGACAAATGTCATTTTTCTAGACTAAGAGACTCCCAAACAATGCTAGGCCCTCAAAAGCACATTCACCTGCATATAATCAGGGTAATTATTTGAGTAATTACTTTATTATTATTAAAAATAAAGATTAAAAAAAAGATGAAGAAGAAATATAATGTGTTAGTGATTACAGAGGCAACAATCATCAAGGAAATAGCAATAGAAAATTCACCTAAATCTACTCAGCATGATTTGACAATTTTGTTTTTTTGTGATCATAAAACTATATATATTTATAAATGAAAAAATTTTAATTTTCATTATTTTCTATAAACGAGGCTCAACAAAAATCAGTGTTTGTATACTTAAAAAAGGACAATAATTTCTCAAAGTAAAAAAATACATAACAATACCATGTGTCTTTCAATGTTTCTTTAATTTCTACTTACTAGAATTTGATCATCACTCCAAGTCTTCTCTTTGGTTTAAATAAACTCTGTTTTCTAATTTGTTGTTGTTCTTGTTTCGAAAGAGCTTGTGGTTTAATCAACTGTATTTTTCTCCTCTTCTTTTCTGCAGATATTTAAAAAAAGAATATTAAAATTAAAAGATTTAAAGAGATTTATATAGATTTGAATTATTAGAATACTAAATTATATATATATATATATATGGATGCATAAACTCAGAAACACACCTTGTTCTTGTTGTCTTTCAATGAACTTCCTCTTGGAATTCTCTAGTTTTGCTTGGAGAGATACATCATCAAGAGAAGCCAAACAATCCTATAAAATCCAAGTTATTCAAAGTGTTAGTTCTATTGCTAATCTTCAATGAAACATTGGTTTTAATTGAACTTTAATATTAATTCATTTTGAACAAAGTCCCATCGAAGCACTCATTTGTTCGAGTGTTTAATTTATAATGTTCAATGAATGAAACAAAGAATTATTTTTACTATGAATTGTAACTATTTAAGTAATAGAATTACTACCTTTTGTTGATTCTCGATCCTCGCTTTGTTGTATTAGAGCTAGTGACTTCACATGATTGTGATTTCCGAGGTTTTGAGCATTTCTCCGAATTGTTCTCAGTGACTGAACTAGTACATGGACAAATAGAGTCCTCTTGCATTTGAGTTTCAATCCTCTCGCTCATTTTTGGTTCATAGACTTGTGATCATTGTCTTCAACATCATCGCTCTTCAATCAATAATTTTTCTCCTCTCTCTCGCATATATTTACAGGAAAAAAATTAAGATAAAAATATTTACAAAGATTTATGTAGCTTTATATTATTAGAGTACCAAAACTACAGATATAGATGCAGATATACACACAAACTTGTTAGAAGAAGGATAAATGAAAGAAAGAAGGAGTGGATCAATACTCATTTCATGTATATAGAATAAGTGTGATCAGAGGGGCTTCATATAGAAGCTAAGTATACAGGTATACGCAAGTATATACATACATACATCTAATATACATACACATAGCTAACACCCCCCCTCAAACTCAAGGCGGATCATGTGTCTTGAGTTTGGACAACATAAATAGATGCTGATCACGTGTCTGGGCTTTAGTGAAAAAAATCGACCCACCGAACCTCGGTAGGGAAGATAATGAAGCGACACGAGATGAGCACCGGACGTGACAACGAGTGAAGTGTGCATCCACACCAATGTGTTTGGTCGACTCATGCTTGACCGGATCGCTGAAAGAATCGAAGGGCTCCCTGCACTATCACAGGTGAATAGGTATAGGGAGAATGAATCGGTACACCAAAAATCCTCTAGAATGGAGCGAATCCAAAGCACCTCCCGTGCATGAGAAGCCAAAGCACGAACCTCGCCTTAGCATCTGGACTTGGCAATAGTCTGTTGTTTCTAGTCTTCCAAACAACAAGTGAAGACCCAAGAAAGATACAGTGAGCGTGATGCGAGACCCTATCATCGTGAGCCGGCCCAAGTAGCATCGTAGTAGGCCTGTGAGTCAAGAGTGGACTGATGTGAGTAGAACAAGCCACGCGAGACGGTGCCACGAAGATATCGCAGGGACCCAAGTAGATGTCCATAATGAACGATGGTGGGAGCCGCAACAAACCGACCGAGAATGTGCACGACATGAGAGATGTCGAGACGGGTGACAAGAAGGTATACCAAGCTACCAACAAGATGCCGAGAAGCTAGTAGGATCCGGTAATGGAGTCCCATCGAGCACGAAGTCGCAAATGCAACTCCATCGTGTAGCTGGCAAGATCGAGTATCGGTCAGCCCGAGGCGAGCAAGAAGATCAAGAGTGTAACTGTCACGAGATAATCGATAACCATCAAGATGAGATGTGATCTCGATACCCGAAAAATAACGAAGCGGACCTAGATCACTCATCAAGAAGGTCTCACACGCTTCGCTTCACAAAAAGTAATATGAGCGTAATCATCACCGATGAAGAATCATATCATCCACATACGAAGAAGAATGGTCCGCCACGAGATGAAGAATGAATAAAGATCGCTGGGATCATGGATGCTCGGAGTAAATCCAGAGACCTCAACAATCAGATCTTGAATCTCTCAAACCGTGCACGAGGGAGCCTGCTTGAGACCATAGAGAGCGCGACGAAGACGACAAACAGATCCTGGAGGCACCTGAAGGCCAGGAGGGGGAGTCATGTAGACCTCCTCTTTCAGGTCCCCATGAAGAAAGGCGTTCTTCACATCAAGTTGATGAAGAACCCACCGACGAACAGCAGCAACAGCAACTAATGTACGAACAGTGTGCATGTGAGCTACAGGGGCAAAAGTCTCCTCATAGTCACGACCATACTCTTGCTGAAAACCACGAGCAACAAGACGCGCTTTATAGCGCTCGAGAGATCCATCAGAACGGGTCTTCACCCGATAAATCCAGCGACAAGTAATAGGAATGGCATGGGCAGGGAGAGGGACAATATCCCATGTGTGAGTCCGAGACAAGGCATCAAGCTCCTCAGCCATGGCAGTCCGCCACTCAGGGGATCGAACCGCTTCCCTGTAGGTACCTGGCTCAATGACATCTGAGATACTAGTGCTAGAAGAAGCATAACGAACAGGTGGATGTAAAGTGGAGCGATCTCGTAAAGAGTAAGGAGGAGAGGATACCTCAGGAGCTGGATCAATAGTAGGGGAGGCGTCAGAGAGGACCGGCACTGGTGGAGTCACAGTGGGATCTCGACGATGGTAAAGGAAACGAACTGGCGGGTGAGCAGGAGGGAGTGAAGAAGAAGAGGTAGACACAGTAGGAGATTCAACAGATAGTGGAGAAGGAGGATCAAGAGAGGAGTGACTAAGAAGCTCTGGAGAAGGGAGGAGAGGAGGAGATGAAGGCACAAGGGAAGTATTTGCAGGGGAAAAAGGAGGGAAAAGAAAAGAGAGAGGAACCGAAGGAGAGGGAGACTCAGTGGAAGAAGGAGAGGTATAAAAGAGGTTGTCTTCATCAAATGTGACATCTCGAGAGACACGAATACGACGGGTAACAGGATCATAGCAACGGTAACCTTTATGCTCAAGGCTATATCCCAGAAAAACACAAGAGACAGACTGGGCAGTGAGCTTGGTCCGTTCCCGAGGTGAGAGCAAAACAAAACAGCGACAACCAAAAACACGAAGATGATCATAGCGAGGAGGTGTGCCATGAAGACACTCTCCCGGGCTGCGATCATGGAGATAAGATGAAGGTCGAAGGTTAATTAGATAGACAAACTGCATTAACAAAGATCAGCCCAAAAATGAGGAGGAAGAAAAGCACCAAGAAGAAGGGCACGAGCTGTCTCTAAGATATGACGATGCTTTAGTGCTCGCTACCCCATTCCGAGGATGGGCCCCGAGACAAGATAATCGAGGCAAGGTGCCCTCGGGAGGACAAAAAAAGGCACTGAAAAAGCGTGAGAAATGTATTCACTCACCGGAGTCGATCGAAAGATCTTGACCGAGGCAGAAACCGGGTGTGAACCATGGCTATAAAAAGATCGACAAATAGACAATAACTCGATCTACGATTATGCATAAAGTAGATCCAAGTAAAAGCGAGTGTAGTCATCAATAAAAAAATAACATAGTAGCGGTTACCTCCTTTAGAAACAAAAAGGAGCGGGACCCCAAAACATCGAATGAATAAGTTCAAAAAGGGAGCGTGAGTCTCGAGATACACTCATAGGATAAGGACGCTGAATCGCTTACCAAGCTTTACGTACCAAGATGCATACAACATCGGAGGAAGGAGAGACGTGCTCCTAGGGACGCCAAGACGAACAAGAGATGATGGACGAGAGTGACACAAATGACCAAGACGATGATGCCACAAATGAGGAGATAAGACGAGTAGTATGACAGTTGATGAACAGTCAGTAGCGGAGATGATAGGTGAAGAGTATCTAACACATAGACTCCATCATGGCGGCGCCAACTCCAATCACCTTCCCACTTTGATCCCCGCACACCCGACATGAGGTATAGTCAAAAAATAACTCGATGCACCATAATCGAGAAGTCGACTAATGTACATAAGGTTCATAGATAAACGAGGAACATGAGATATGATGGAATAGAGAATAAAGTAGAAGAAAAAAATGGGCCAAGAGATGAGATAGGGAAGCAAGGTGCCATCGCTAGCATTTGAACACGTGTAATATGTAATGGTGGACGTGAATGATGAAGATAAGTGGCATCAGGAGTCATGTGAAGAGAAGCACCAGAATCAAGAAGCCAGAGAGGACAGGAACTACCTGGAGCAGAAGGAGGAACCTGAGCTGACCGTGCATGACCAGTGGAGTCTGCGAGATGAGACTGCTGAAACTGGCGAAACATCGCCAACAACTGATGATCGGCAGGTGACAGAGAAGAAGAAGATGATGGAGCCGGAGACGGTGGAGCAGGAGAGCCCTGAACAGAATGTGCCTGCTGGTGGGAGTGAGGCAGTGGTAGAAGAGGTGGTGAAGGAACAGTACGTGGAAGTCCACGCTGCTTCTTCCGACACTCACGCTCAAGATGACCAAACATGCCACAGTAGTGACAAATCACAGTGCGTTTCGGCCGTGTAGAAGAAGAAGGCCGAGGTGAGACAGAAGGTGCCGGGGGTCTAGGAGATGAAAACGAAGAGACAGTAGGAAGGCGAGGGACAGCAAGGGCACTACCTCCTCCTGTAATGGAAGCCCGGAGACGGGTTTCCTCAGCACGAACAAAAGTGAAAGCATCATCCAAAGAGTAGACCGAGGGGGCATGCAGCAACTGAGCCCGAGTTTGCTCAAACTCAGGACGAAGACGCATAATGAACTCATACATTCGTCGTGTCTCATCATGAGTCACGGCGACGTGAGCAAGACTCGTAACAAGTAAGGATCCGGGCGCATGAGCAAAGCACAATAAGGGAGGAGTCAAAGCATCAACTCGACGCCATAAGGCACAATACCGACTATAGAACTCGGGTCGACGGATCCTCGCCTCAAGACTAGAGAGAGTCTGATATAGAGTGTAAAGTTGCGCCTGACTGGAACCACAGTAGCGACGCTCAAGATAATCCCACATCTCCCGAGCAAAGGGGAAGGTCGCTAACTCGAAAGTACGAATATCAATAGCGACCGCCCCGACGGATCATCATCTTAGTCAGAGAATCGCCGCCAGCCCATTTCTTAAACTGCTGCTCAAAGACCGTGAGAAGAACAGAGGCCTCGGTGGAGGGAATGGTGTCAGGAATAGAAGGAGCAGAGGGAGCAGTACCTGTACCGTCAACATGACGAAGAACGCGAATGCCATCGAGAATTCGGCTGAGAGTGAGCCGCCATGCAATATAGTTGGTGCCATCAAGTACAACATCGAATGATGGAGATTGCGATGACGCATATCAGATGGCACCCCACTAAATCCATAGCCATCCATATTAATTATATATAATAATAAGTTTTTGTCACACGCGGCACAGAAACAATCAACTCAATGTAGTTGCTTTTGAGGACATAGAGCCACTTTGATCTTGGCATCATATGCTTGGAAAAAGACATAGAGCCTTGATTCAAGGAATTTGAGAGGAGATGGGTCGGGTCGATCGAACATCATCTTCCCAGGTGAGCTGACTGCGACCAGAGATCATCTTCCCGGGCGAGTGGCGGGAGCCGGGGCGTGGCGGGGAGGCCGGAGCGGAGGCGGGCGGAGGTCTCGGGCCGGGCGCGCGATCGGAGGGCGCGGGCGCTGCGCGACGGGCGGCCGGGTCGTGAGCCGGGCGCGGAGTCAGGGGCCGGGCCTGGGGCACGGGGTCGCGGGTCACTGGGGAGGGGACGCGGGTCAAAATGAGCGAGGGGTCAGAGCTGGGGCGGCCGGTCACAGGGTGGGGGCACTACCGGGAGAGGGGGCGGCAGTCGGGTGGCGGCCGGGCCTGGGGCACGGCCGGTCGCGGGTGGGGCACGGACGGGGGAGGGACGCTGGGGTCAGAGCCGGGGAGTGGGGCGAGCCGGGGGCGGCCGGGTCGCGGTGGGGGCACGGCCGGGAGAGGGGGACGGAGCAGGGGCACGATTAGGGTGTGGATGAGGGCTCATGAAATTTTTGAATGTATGAATGAGGGGATGGAAAAGAAGAGGTATAAGAAAAAGAAGGAAAAAGGAAGGGACTGGCCGGAGAGATGGTCGGAGAGATGGCCGGAGAAGATGGCCGGAGAAGAAAAACCTAGTCTCGATACCATGTTAGAAGAAGGGATGAAGAAAGAGGAAGAGAAGAAGTGATCAATTACTCATCTCATGATATCAGAACAAGTGTGATCATGAGGGGCTTCATATAGAAGCTAAAGTATAGTGTATACGCAAGTATATATATACATACATCTAATATACATACACATATCTAACATACATACACATGTTAGATATGTGTATGTATATTAGATGTACATATATATATATACATACATCTAATATACATACACATATCTAACAGAAGCAACCTCAACCTGGAGTGGAAACTATTTAATTTTTTATCTTAAGAAGTGGATCTCAAACTAGCAGGTCAGGACAATTATTCCATAACAAGACAAGAGAAATACAAACAATTTTGGACAAAATATTAGCTATTGGCAGATATTGTCCTAATCATAATCAAAGATTAAGGGATGGGCAAGGGAGTACAATGTGGTCATCAGATGAGCTTCTCTTTGTAACATTGATCATAGATGCACCATTCAAAGTTTCAGGAATAGATGGGATCTCACCGGGATCGGATTCAACAACCTTGCATACAGGAAAGTTCAACTCAATTGAAAAGCTTTCTTTTTCTCCATTGGATTTGATAAAGTTTTCAGCCTTAACATTAAATAAGGTTGACTGCTTGATTCCATAGACTTTTGTAGCAGTCAAAATTCCAGATTTTGTAGCAAACTCAATGACATCACATTTTACCAAGCCATATGATAAAAGAAAATGCGCTGCAACCAAAGTTGCATGACCACAAAGATCAACCTGCAAAAGAATCAATATAATTTTTTTAATGCATGAATGCAGTTAAAAGACTCAAACATGCCATCTTTCCACAATTACTGTTGATATAACTTTGACAAATAAATAAATGAGAATTTAGCATTGTCATCGAATTGTCCATAGGAGAGGCAACCATATAAGGAAATAGAAAATTATACTTCAAATAAAATTGTCTTATTACGAAAATAGATACCAAACATAGCTTTAGTCACAAAAGCACGCTTCATCAATTAGCACCAAAAGTTGACAAAAATAACTCTCTTACCAAAAGTTGACAAAATAACTCTCTTAAACAAAGACAAACATATACGGATCTAGGTTGGTTTCTTAAATAAGAATTAAACCTCAAACATCAAGAGTGAACTTTTTTGGATCAACCAACAAAATTCTTCTTCTCCACTCATTTCCATCTAGCATCATTTATATTTCACATATTTACACCCTCTTTCAACTGGTCTCCTTTCTGTCTTTCTCAGATGCTTGAAATTAATATGAAGCAGGCTGGTAGTTGAGTCTGGGTTAAGCTCACTCAAAACACTTTTGTTGGATAATATTTTGGGTAAATTACAAGATTAGTCACTAAACTATCCACCAGTTCCTATTTTGTTCACTAAACAAAAAAATTCTATTTTTGGTCACTAACCTTTAAATTGCTTCCAATTTGGTCATCGACGCCAACGCCATAACGATTTGAGCCGACGTGGCTTAGCCATGTCACGAATCTTAACCACGCCAAGACCGCCTTTTTAAAAACGTGTTTCTTTCTTCTTCCCTTCCCCTTTCCCTTTTCTTTCTTCTTCTCCTTTCCCGTTTCTTTCTTCTTCTCCTTGCCCTTTTCTCCTTCAAATACCCTGCCATTGATCTTCCTTCCTTCATGGAGTCGACCGATAACGTAAGAAAATGTCGTAGTGGCGACCTTCTGGATGAGGAGCCTGAGGTAATGTTCCATTTCTTTTACTTTTTCCCTCTCTTGTTCGGTGCCCTAAAATTTAGTATTCATCTCATTAGGTAATGGTTTAGGGTACCGATTTATGGCAATTGTGTCTTTATGCATGTTTTCAAGTAAAATACTTAAGGTTTAATGTGTCGTTGCATTTATTTACTTATCCTTTACTAGATTTTGTACATATGCATGCTATTTTCTTTCAAATGATAATTTTGATGTATGTTTTCATTTTGATGTGTTGATTTTTCTTATTCTTGTTTCTTATTCCTTTTCATATTATAATAGTTTAATTTCTTATACAAGATGGTGTTGTCTTTATGTCTTATAAGAAACATAGTCATCTGGTACATGTAGTAGCAATGCAGGAGTCTTCCTCATTAATTGTAAGTCAAGAGATATAATTAAATAAATTTTTTGTCATGTGTGTGGTACTAATTTTTTTCATGTAATTCAGAGGGCTACACAGAATCCTACTCAATTTAAAGAAGCTAGAAGTACTCAACCACATGCAAACACTATTAGGTGGATGCCTGATGTAGGTTTATTAACCCTACATTTTTTTCCCCAATCTATGATTGTCTTCAGCTTTAATGAGTTACATTATTTATGATTTTTAATAGGGTTCTTCTCAAGTTATAAACACACAGCAACATAGACAGCAAGGGAGACAAGTCCCTTCAAGGTATTTGACAGATTTATCTCAAGGTGGAAGCAATGCCCAAAAGAAAAGAAAAATGCCTCAATTGTCTTCCAAGGCTCTTCTAGCAAACAAGAAAGAAAAACCAAGGGTACACATGAAAAGAAGGATTGCTACTGGGGAGGCTGTGCACATTGTTCTTTTTAAATGAATGTCTTCTGCGGAATTCTATGTATTACCATTCTGAATATTATTATGTCATGATGTTGTTACCAGATTAATATGTTATTTTGTATCATCTGTAGAATTACTAGATTATCTGCAGAATTCTGAATGTCATTATGTTATTACCAGATGACTATGTTTCTTATTTTGTATCATCTGCAAAATTACCAGTTTATATGCAGATCCGTGTTGGTTATTCTGTATCATCTGCAGAATTATGTGTTGGTTATTCTGTATCATCTTGGAATTCTGTGTATTATTAAAATATAATGACATTCTGTGTTGCTAATGACATTCTCCATGTATTGTGTTTTTTTTCTTGTTTTTGTTTGGCCAAAAATTAATTTTTAAGTACTTGTGTGTGTGTTCTCAAGGAGGTGCAAGTTGTTCATTTAATTTGTGAAGCAGAATAAACAAGGATTAAGCATTCATTGGTTTCTGTTGTTTTTAGAAATAGATGGTGTTGTTTTCATACTACAGGTTTCATTCAGATGGATTATCATAAGCCCATCGATTCCCCATTGATGAATCATCATTTTCTCTGCACAATAAAGGAAGCGACAATGATCAATATCTGATAGCTTTCGGCCATTACTGGAAACTGCAACCCAAATCTACCACATGTTGATCTCACGGGAATTCCTATTACAGGACTGAGGGCAAGGAAGAAGAAAGAAATGGGAAAGGAGAAGAAGAAAGAAAAGGGCAAGGAGAAGAAGAAAGAAACGGGAAAGGAGAAGAAGAAAGAAATGGGCAAGGAGAAGAAGAAAGAAACAGGAAAGGAGAAGAAGAAAGAAAAGGGAAAGGGGAAGGGGAAGAAGAAAGAAGACACGTTTTTAAAGAGCAGTGCTGATGTGGTTAAGTTCGCTGACATGGCTAAGCCACGTCAGCTCGCCGTTAACGGTGTTGGCGTCAGTGACCAAATTGGAAGCAATTTAAAAGATTAGTAACCAAAATAGAATTTTTTTTTTGTTTAGTGACCAAAATAGGAACTGGTGGATAGTTTAGTGACCAACCTTGTAATTTACCCGAATATTTTATAAGATGAAACATATTGTACATTATATAATTCTTCTTTATACTACACATTATATAATTATTCTTCTACTACAGATCATGGTTTGTAATGATGGTAAGACCTTATCCTTTCCCTTGTGCTCAATTAACTTTGAATCCCCCGATGCCTTTTTAAAAATAGTTTTTCGATTAGTCGAATGTAAAACTGGCAAGTTTGGCTCAAATCAAAATGAGAAGATCTTGAGCTTAAAATCATGCTCAACTCAAATTCAAACCATCTTGAGCCAATCAAGAGCAAGCATTGCTTCTTTTAAGTTTAGCTCTTTGCCACCACTAACATTTTGGTCTTCCTATACAACATGCCACCACCCGCCTCCCCTTGCCCACACAACACACACCACCCCTCATGATCTTTTCATATGAAAAATGTTCCTATGCTCATTCAACTTGGACCCATAGAAAGCTTGCTCAGTTTTATAAAAAACATAAAACGTCATAAAGCAAAAATCAATCAACCAAACCTCATCGATCGGAGTGAACCACCGAAGATTAAACCGCGGGTTGTCATCGAGATAGCACGGGTCAAGAAAGCGAGCCCTCGAGATGTTGATCTCCTTGGCAACAGATTGCATCCACTCATCATCCACTTGGTGTCCATCCTCTAAGAAACATATAGCTGCAGGATTACCTTTAAATGTCATGGTCTCGTGAAAGCATCTATCTCGAAAACCAAAAGATCCAAAAATTGCACACTAAAGGTCACAGAGGCAAACGATCAAACAGTTGATAGACGACAAAAAAGAAGAAAACTCTTAGGTACTCACCATAGCATATCTCACTGCTCTTGTAGCCATTTGCGCTCTCAAGAAGGAAGACACCCAACAAACAAAGGCTTTTTTTTTAAATATTACAAAAAAAAAAATTACTAAATTACGCATATTTGGGATTATTTACCAAAAATACGTGAAGTTGGTGGAAAAACGGTAAACCTTTCCCCTGCTTTTCGACTTTTTATTTTTATTTTAAAATATAGAAAACGGAGAGTTTCTCCCGTTTTCATTTTTAATTAAAAAAATTATGAAAATGGAAGAAACTCTCCCTGTTTTCAATTTTTTAAATTTTTTTAATAAAAAAATGAAAAACGGAAGAGTAACTCCCTGTTTTCGTTTTTAAAAAGCCCTCAGACGGATTCCTTGTCCTTGGTTAGTGTTGGTTGGTGTTAACTTTTTAAATATTCTCATTCCTTAGCATTTTCACAAATGCTTTTTATTGAAAAAGCAAAAAAACAAGAACACCAACTATATTAGCCTTTAGTAACGGATATAAAAATATCCGTTGAATTATTTTATTATTATTATTATTTTTATATAATACCCACTTCCCACTTCCCACTTCCCACTTCAAACTATCTCCCCCTCCATTCTCATTTTCTCTTCAAGTTCTAATTGTGCGGGTGTTTTCTACTTACACGTGTACGGGATTTCTGTTGATAATTTTCGATGGCGTTCTTAAGATTACAGAGTGATCACATTTCATCCATTTTGTCGGAAAAGGTAATAATTTGTATACTTAGATAACTTTGAAATTAATTTAATAATTATATTAAGGCATTAGTTTCACATAATAACTTTTTATGTCATAATTATTAATCGTATTAATAATTATCTTATTAGCGGCCAAAGCATGTTTAATTAGATAACACACTATATTTTTAGGATAATTTTTTTATTAATAATTGTATTATGTCATAATTAATTATTGTATTAATAATTGTTAACCTCGAAGCATGTTTACTTAGATAACCTGGTATATTATTTGGTTATTTTTTATTAATACTTGTATTAAATCATTATTTTATATTAATGATTGTATTATATCATAATTATTAATCGTATTAATAATTATCTTATTAGCACCTCAATCATGTTTAATTAGATAACCCACTATATTTATAGGGTAAGTTTTTTATTATTAATAATCGTATTATGTCATTAGGTTTTATGAATAATTTTATTATGTCATAATTAATTATTGTATTAATGATTGTTATATTAACCTCAAAGAATGTTTATTTAGATAACCTAGTATATTATTTGGTTATTTTTTATTAATAATTGTATTAAGTCATTATTTTATATTAATAATTGTATTATATCATAATTATTAATCGTATTAATAATTATCTTATTAGCACCCCAATCATGTTTAATTAGATAACCCACTATATTTTTAGGTAATTTTGTTTATTATTAATAATTGTATTATGTCATTAGGTTTTATGAATAATTTTATTATGTCATAATTAATTATTGTATTAATAATTGTTATATTAACCTTGAAGCATGTTTATTTAGATAACCTAATATATTATTAGGCTTTTTTTTATCAATAATTGTATTAAGTCATTATTTTAGATAACCTAGTATATTATTAGGTTAATTTTTTATTATACTAATAATTGTTATATTATGGCTGAAGCATGTTTATTTAGATAACCTAGTATATTATTAGCACACCAATGTTTATGGTTTACTCTTCAATCATATTTAATTTTTCGATGGCATATGTTCGGATTTATGATTTTTTCGTGTCTTATATTTTTTCAAGTCAACCTATTTTATTTTTCCATTTAATATGAAATTGATTAATATATGTCTTTCTACAGCCTGATCGGGTTCTTAGGTGTAGACATGTGTCTATCGCAGAGCCTCCTACACAAATCATAGGCCTTTTAAGAGAAGCTGGGTTCTATCATGCGGCTCAAATTCTTAATTTCTGAATTGATGCCGCTCTTGTGAGCGCATTAGTGGAGAGATGGCGGACTGAAACACACACATTCCACCTTACATGCGGTGAGACAACAATCACGTTGGAAGATGTGGCACTATTACTTGGCTTACCGATTAACAGCCACGAAGTCATCGGTCAGACTTCCGGCTTAGGAAGTGCTGTCTGTGCAGAGTTGCTCGGAGTGGTCCCACCGGCGGAGCAAAGGAAAGGTCAGAGTATAACTCTAACATGGCTTGAGGAAACATTTGGCATGCTGCCATACGATGCAGGTCAACGACAGATAAAATGTTATGCACGTGCCTATATCCTAAGGCTTATCGGTTGTGTCCTCATGCCAGATATGTCTCAAAATAGGGTTCATCTGAAGTGGTTACCACTTCTGAGGTATTTTACAGAAGCAGGAAGATACAGTTGGGGTTCAGCATGTGTAGCAACCTTGTACAGGTCTTTATGCCATGCATCCAACAAGGATTTGAAAAATATCAGTGGATCTATGATATTACTTCAATCATGGGCATGGTACAGGATTTCAAGTATATCCCCTCGAACCCGTGCTATCGTATCCTTTCCTCTGGCTTGTAGGTGAGAGCAAATTAAATTGATAGATTAATTTTACACTTAATTATAATACATTGAAATTATAATTCATTCTCATTTTTCAGTGGGCGACATTGAAGTGGATGATGATAGCTCATAGCAACAAGCACAATGTGAAGATATATAGGCGACTACTAGATCGGTTGGAGATGCAACAGTAATGTTGTTAAAAACTGATAATTCATACACATATTTTTAGGTATTAATAATCATTGATTATTTGGTAAATAATTTTGAAATAGTTTATATGGCGGCCTTATGATTCGAATCGAGATAATTGCACAAGTGCCACATGACATTTTCAGCAGATGCACCTTTTACGGATCAAGGTTTACATCATTGATTTGCTTTCAAGTTGTTGAGTGGCACCAAAGCAGATCGAGTGACTAAGACAATTTGGCTTCACCCAAGGTGTTCCTCTCGATCCAGCTCAGCATCGGACCGACCCATGATCATGATCTTCGTGGTAGAATTGACACGTATGGGCATTGATGCACGGAAGATGGATTGGATCATCGGAGAGATAGAGCGTCACGTTGCCTCGACCTCCATGTTCTCGCTGGGAATAACGCAATGTCGGTGGAATATTACTGACCGGTATACTACTAATACCATACTATTTTTATCGACAGATCGGGGACCTGCTGGATCCTCGATTTCGAGAGGGAACACTCTTTCAGCGCCACTTAGAGCGTTTCCAACAGTGGTTGTAGATGTGCCACGACTGAGTCCTCCTGTACGACGACGTCGTCGGCATAGTTCTCGGGTCGAACACGACGAGGCACATATTCCTCAACACCCACATCAAGAAAGGTACCAATCATTTCACTCATCAGATGATATCAACGTTACTCGATCATCTCATCTCCATGGATTTCCTCCAGTTGAGCCCAGCAGATACTCGGTTGATTTCGGGATGGACTTTGTCGCGAATTTATTTTGAATATCAACCCTCATCATCCACCTATGGAACGCTGGACAATCTAGTCATTCAACTTCATTTCTGCAACAAGACCGGGAATCACCCCAAAACCCTTTCGTGACTGTTGTCAGAACTCCCGAACACTCCAGCCCTCGAGAATACGCGATTCGAATGAATCATCTGATGATGACCCGCCAGCCGAGCAAGCACGAAGACCTAGGCCACGGGGACTGCCTGACAGAGATATTCACCCACCTCAATGTTTTATTGAGAGATGGTAGCATAGACGATAGAGTAGACTCTTGTATTAGTTATTGTTTTCCTTTATTGTCTGCGCAAAACTATCTGTAGTATTATTTTGCTTGGTGTTCTATGTTGTGTATTGTTTTTAAATTTACTTTTTTTCTTTGCATTTGTCTTGTCTTCATATGCTTTTAAGAAAAAGGCTTTAATGATAACTCATTGCATGTTATAATTATATGAAAGGCTTACATCATTAAAACATTACAACGAAAAAGACATTTAGACTATATTACGACTCGAGTACTTGAACCGCAGATGTTGGGACAATTTCAGGGCGACTATGTCCTTCGTTGCAGACATAAACCACAACGTTTTTACCGAACACCTTCCCTAATATCCATCTCGTTACTGAATCCTTGTAGATTTTGGTCTTCCTTTCGTCGGTCTTCTCATCGTAATATTAGGGACGTAGACGTGGACCATTATAAGGGTTCCAATATCCCTCATTTGATACTGGCTCAAACTCTTTACGATATACATTAAAAACTGTTTGAAGCCTATACACGCTTGTCAACATACTCCTCCCAATGTGAGACGAATATGCGAGCATGCTTTGCAAGGACATGTCGACATGGAAAAATGCACGTCTCGAAAAGCACCACAGACTCGCACTCAATGTGATCTTAGGTTGATCATGAAAAGTGGTAGCTTTGTCTCCCACATTGCGGGGGTGACATCTCATCTACCATGAATGACTTCTCTTCACGGGTCAAATTGATGTAACGTAAATGCCGGACGTCCTTGTTGATTTTCTTGGATTGCCTTTATTAGTGATTCTTAGAAGATAAGGCCTGATGCGATCTGAGCTTGCGCCTGTACACCTTTCCTCACAAATAACTCCACAAGTCGGAAGTACGTTGATTTAACCATAGCTGTTATAGGAAGGTTTCTTGTTCCCTTAAGCACTCGAATTAACACATTCTCGCGAGGTTGGTTTGTCATGTGACCATATCTTCTCCCTTCTTTATCGAACGCTGAGCCCACTTCTCCCAGCGGTATGTTATCCAACCATCTCGTCGCCTCTTCATCGTTGTCCGTAGTAAAACCATACCAAAGTAGTTAAAAATCTTGAATGGTTTTCGAATAACTCCGCAATGATGAACTTAAAAAGTTAAGATAACTTCAATAATTAACAACAATGTAAGAGTTAGATTAAAAAAAAAGTTAATCTTGTAACTTGCCAATATTGACAACTATCCGTCTGCATTTCTTTTGTTTACGAAACGACACATGAAATTGGCCGAGATATGTCTAATGCAGTAAACATGGTACTAGCATGAGGAGCACTCATCTCACGACCCAAGCGATCTAAAAAGTCGATTTGATAGATTCATGGCGATCGATATAAAGCATATTCCTTGTTGTGGTGTTACACTAGAACGTAAGTTACGCAAGAAGAAAGTCCATCCACCCAACGTTTCTCCTTCCACGATGGCAAAACCAATCGGGCGAGATATTTTTATTACCGGTCTCTAGCGATTGCCAACAACAAAGTGCCTTTTGTATTTGCCATAAATATGGGTGCCATCTATCCGGATGACCGGTTTGCAATTTTTGAAAGCCTCCCACGCAGCGGGAAGCTCCAGAAAACTCTATGAAAGATTCGAGCATCACGTGCAGTGTAAGGTCCATAGTATCTTTGGTCGGGTCTCAAGATCAACTATTGTCTCAGGAACAAAGCAGTAACGCTGATAGCCATCTTGGTAATTCGTTGTAGGACTCCTCCCAATTGCCAAATGCTGCTTCAACCGCTTTTTGCTTAGCTGTCCATACTTTCCTATATGTCGGTGTGTATCCGTATCGATTTTTGATCTCCGCTATTAAAACCGATACATTGATGCTTGGTTGCTGTTGGACTAGTGCTTGTATTTGACGACAAATCATGTTTGAATCCGACTTTGAATGATCCTGCGAGATCATTCTTTCGATGAACACGTGTGAGGCCCGATGTACTTTGTAATTTCCCAAAAGTCGTCTTCGCTTGCTATAGGGATGCGCGAACCCTCCAATTGCACCCATCGCCATATGACTTACATTTACCGAGTATCGAGTCGGATCGGACTCAATAACTTTGTATTCGATCGATTTAAGTAAGCGATAATGCTTAATTGCGGTCACAGATCATCTTTGCTTGAAAACCTCATGCCTACATGAAGATCTCCATTTGTCGTTGCTCCGAGTTAATGTGTCGCATACAATAAAGGGTACTCCGGAAATTCTTGTCTTGACATTGCTTCCAAATCAAGGGTTCGCGATATGTCTTTGGAGGGCTCCATTGGTGCCATCATGAAATTATGGGCGGTCATTGGAACGTCTTCAAGATTGCATTCTTCTAACTGAATGTCATCAACACTTGCTTCAGTGTCTTCCCCAAAGCTATCACCATCGTCGTCGTCATCGTCTCCACTGGATCGGCCATACTGACCAAATTCGGTTTCATGAGTATCATGAAAAGAACTTGTTCCGCCTTGTAGATGTTGTGAATTAGTAAAATAATTATTGGATGGTGGATCATCATGTGCCCTCCACTCCGTACAGAGCCGTTCAGGTTCATTAACTTGGCATGGTGATAAAATCCTCTCCCGTCTCAAATTGAGTTGAACTTCATCATTTGGGGGCGGTTTGTTGTCAGGAAGGAGCACCCTCGAAAGTTCAGCGCTGAACTCCACATACAATTCAATAATGCCAATATCTGAATTTCTTTTGTGGCAGTCGAACATCATCCGAACATCTCGGTCATTACGCAATTTGAATGACCCAGATAGCAAAATCTTACTGGGATCTCAAGAAATTGGGGAGCCGGTATTTGATATATGAAACTCTTAGGCTGTCAGCAGTCTCAATACTTTCTTCAATGGATCTCTTTAAATTTTCGTAAGAGATGTCGTCTTCGACATACAAAATATGATTGATCCTCCGATCGAAAATATAATTGCATCTTCACTAGCAACGATTGAACCATTGTAGTAAAACCAATACAAGTGAAGTCTACTGCCATTGTTGAAGATAAGAAAAAGAAGTATGGGTGAGTGGGTGAGTAAGTAAATAGTGTGCAAGAGTGAAAAATGGGCTACTAATGTTGGTTTATATAAAGAGCTCGAATTTTGAAAATTTCATTTATGAACATTGCAGGTTTGACCGTCCTAATTAATGATTGGTTCAGGTTTGACCAACCTACTTTGTGCTAAGTACTAACTGGTGCAGGTTTGACTGTCATACTTTGTCCCAATCACTGGGTGGTGTTCGACCGGGCTGACTTGGCCGACGTGCGGCTCGATCGCGCCCGTTTTGTCCCATCCCGCATCAGTTCGACCGAGTGGTGCGAGTTTCGACATGGCGTACGCATTGTCTGTGGCCGACTGCGCAGGTTTGATCGTCTCTGCTTTTGTCCCAATCATCGAGTGGTGCAGGTTTCGACCGGCGTGCATTTTCGGCCGATCGCGGTCTGACTATCCCGCTTTGTCCCAATCATCGAGTGGGTGTAGGCTCGACCCGCTTACTTCGTCTTGACCGGGTGCGAGGCTCGTCATCTGCTTTGTCCCAAACACTGAGTGGTGTAGGTTTCACCGACGCATTTTCAGATTCCGATCGCGCAGGTTTCGATCATCTCCGCTTATCCCAAACACCGAGTGGTGCGCAGTTTCGACCGTACTTAGCGTGCCGTAGTGATCGCGAGTTTGATCGCCCTCGCTTTGTCCCAATCACTGAGTGGTGCAAGTTTGACCGGCCGTACTTTTGCTGCCGCCAGTGCAGTTCGATCGCTCTGCTTTTGTCCCAATCACTGAGTGGTGTAGGTTTGACCGGCTTACTTTTGTGCTGACTGCGGTATGTGTGATCGCATACTTTTGTCCCAATCAGCTGAGTGGTGCAGGTTTCGACCAAGTACTTTGTCGGCCGAGTGCGGGTTTGATCGTCCCCTGCTTTTGTGCATGAAGTGGGAAGTGGGAAGTGGGAAGTGGGTATTATATAAAAAAATAATAATAAAATAATTCAACGGATATATTTATATCCGTTAGTAAAGGTTAATATAGTTGTGTTCATTTGTCAAAAGCTAAGTAATGAGAATCTTTAACAAATTTAAAAGCTAACCAACATTACTAGGACAAGGAAAAAAACAAAAACAAAAACAAAAACGGGAGTTACTCTCCGCTTTTTATTTTTATTAAACAAATTTATTTGAAAAGCGGGAGAGTTTCTCCCGTTTTCATAATTTACTTTAATTAAAAAATAAAAAGCAGGGAGAACCTCTCCCGTTTTCTATATTTTAAAAATAAAAATAAAAAGCTGAAAGCAGGGAAAGGTTTACTGTTTTTCCACCAACTCTAGTATTTTGGTAAATAATCCCAAACATCGTAATTTAGTAATTTTGTAATATTTTTAAAAAGCTGTTTCTTGTACCTACCCTTTATATATTTTTTTTATTGATTTTTTCATATGATAAAATTATTTTGATATCCAATATCAATCTTGCTCTCTAATAAGAAATGAAATGTCTGCAATTCTTGGTGTT